>NW_027665768.1:15000-25041 GCF_963924005.1 Protomyctophum bolini | reverse complement strand
CCTTTTAACAAAAAAAACTAAAAAACAAATAGAGGATGGAGGATCCAGTGACAGGGGGAGAAGAGAGCGAGCTTTGCCAAACTGCCGTTGTTGTTGTTGCTGCCTGTGAACTGAACTGTGTGGGGGTTTATTATCATACTCCTCCATACCTCCTACTATCAGAGAGAGACAGGACTGTGACAGAAGAGAGAGAGAGACGAGTCTTCCTTCTTCTTCTTCGTTCACCTCACAACAACAACAGTGTATAGTTGCAGCACTTTTATGTCTGCCCCCGATGGAACAAAGCGAAACCCCACTAGAGGACTATTATCACAGCAAAGTGCGCGCGGGGAGGGGGGGAGGGGGGGAGGGGGGGGGGCAATCATTCGTCGTCATGTGTGCTTCTTCTTTTTTTTCCGGTGGTTTTCCTGCTTTTCGGCAGCAGCGACGTGGTGGTCGGTTCGTTTGGTGAACATAAACAAATAGAAAAAATGGAAAGCGGAAAAACACAACTGGACTTTTTTTTCCCGGGTGAGGAGGACGCGGAGGGGGGGAGGGGGGGGGGGGGGGGGGGTCAGTCGGAGGCAGGACTGTGCGTGTGGTGGTGGGGGGGGGGGGGAGGGGGGGGTTGGTGTGCAGGGGGATATGGTGGTGTGAGGACTGTGGGCTGTGGTTGGGTAATGCCAGTGCCACGTGTCTAGCCTGGCACCTCTCGCTTCTTGACTCGGGAGAGGATGTCGGGAGCGAGAGAGAGTCTGGTCCTGAAGCCCTCTATCCGGCTCCTCTCTCTCTCTCTCTCTCTCTCTCTCTCTCTCTCTCTGTGAACCAAAAAGTGGGGTGAGTGTTGCACTACGTCCTGTTATCACGACGACTCTTTAATGTTTTCGGATGACGGCACTCTCGTCTCGACTCCGTCCGAGAGCGTTTATGGTGAATGTTTACTCGATTTTTTTTATTTATTCTGTGTGCGTGTGTGTGTTCGCGTGTTCGTGTGTGTGTTCGTGTGTGTGTGTGTGTTAGTGTGTGTGTGCGTGTGTGTGCGTGTGCATGTATTGAGGGGGGGGGGGGGAGCTGGGACGATGTAGTTCTGGTGAAAATACCCCCACATTTTGAAGATGCGCCACGGACGTGTTTATTTTCGTTAGACTTTTAGTGCGTTTTGGCACGCGGGCGACGCAAATCTGAAACCCCCGGATTTCGACGACGAACGTATTTGAAAGTGAAACGATTGTATGTATACAACAACGGTCGGGCCCTCAAAAAAAACTGGGGCCTGTAGTTTATTCTGATTTGGACGTTTTTTTTAAGAGAAATGGCCCTGAAGAGAAAAGGCTTGTCGCTCCATCACATTATAGAAGGCCAAACACTTTGATCCACTTTTCTCTCGTCTCTTTTCTGCATCTCGTTCTTACACTGTCATCCCTACAGAGGTTCACAGGATCGTCGTCCTTGATTACGCGTTGGGACCACAGACTTAATCTGGAAACCCTAATCTCTCTCTCTCTCTCTCTCTCTTCCTCTCTGTATCTCTCTCTCTCTTCCTCTCTGTATCTCTCTCTCTCTTCCTCTCTGTTCTCTCTCGGAGTAGAGTTGCCATTTTGAGCCTGAACTTGGTGTCTTTTTTATTTTAATGTTCTTGCCTCATGTCCTGCTGAAGGTAAATGAATAAGCGCTTTAACCATGAGTGAATTGGTATTCCGATGCTTTGAACATGTTCTTCCCCCCCCCCCCCCCCACCCCCCCACCACCCACGAACAACGTATATCTCTCCAATCAAACAAAATTGAACCCACGGATTTTAGTGAGGTATCCTTTGGAATAATTATAACATCGTTTTAAATCTAAACACTCGATGATTTCTAAAGGCCTTATATAGTGAATCTATTTGCCTATTATTCCCTGCAGTCCACATGGGTGACCTTTTTTTTTGTCATACGTAGATAGTATGAATGACTATTAATGCCATTATACCTGTGCTTATGGGTGGTTGTTCGATGGATTTGTTTGGTCAATATTTGTCACATGCCATAGTTTCGAAACGGAGTTATGGCTGCTTTTTTTTTAAAGAATGCACCCTAAAACATTTGTGGGGGGAATATAGAGAGCACAGCCTTTTTCTCTCTCTCTCTCTCTCTCTCCCTCTCTCTCTCTCCTCATGGAGTGCAGAGAGAGAACAGTTGCAAAGGGTTTAGCATCTTTCGAAATTTTATAAGACGTTTGTTTGAGAACCGTGTTCGGTGCCGCGTCGTTTTCATTGCGCGCACACGCGGTCTGCACCGTTTCTGGCGCAGGAATTTGTTTCGGATTTCCGATAATTGTCAAGTGGAGTAACGAGTCGATTTTTCTTTTTTTTTCTTTTTTGCCATATTTTGTTTTATTGTGAAAGTTCCTGGTTTCTGTTGAAAGAGCTATAGGTGATGCGTCAGTTTAAGGGCTGTGAGTGTACAGTATGAGTGTACTGTCCAGGGACCTCACAGTCTGCTTTAGGTTATGACGCAGCAGCATCATCCGATTCCCTCCATCCAACCAACCAACCAGACCCCAAAGACTGCACCGAACGCACCGAAAGCTGCCGCAGTTAGCCATTTTTCCACGCTTCCGTTTTTTTTTGGAGCTTTGCTCGCATAGACGAAGTGCAAAAGCGCCTCTCGCGCTCGCGACTCTGTCCCGAGTTAACAAAGGTCTCGAATCGTACAAATACTCGTATATATTTTTTTAAACAATTCTAGCTGAAGTGTCGTTATCGATTAGACTTATCGAAAGCTTCTTTTTTTAATTTTATTTAATTTTTTCCTTTTTTTTTCTCCCTTTCATGTCCTGCAGGTTTGGTCATCATAATCCCTAGTCCAGAACATGTGGGAGCCTGTGAGAAGTGAAGAGGATTAGAGAGAGAGAGAGAGAGAGAGAAACCTTTCCCACTCTCTGCCCCCTCGCTCGCTCATCGTCCAAAATAATCACGCCACGCGGTCGGTCCGGAGCGGTGGAGAGAGAGAGAGAGCACAGCCCAGCCAACGCCACCACCACCACGACACCACGACACCACGACACGACGGGCCCTCCTCGGCTGCATGGCCGTTGACTGCTCCAGGAGAAAGGCAGCCATATACATAGAGCATTCTGGAAGAAGAAGAAGGGGGTAGTATAGTGTAGTGGAGGACGCTTCCGACCCGGCAGCTATAAGCGTCCAGCCAGCCAGTGGGGCTGTCGTTGCCGCTTGAAGGAGCATGTTGCCAATGCTCTCCCTCTGCTCCATCGTCTGGCTCAACCGCGGCATCAAGCTGAGGAAAGGCCTGCACCTCCTCCAGTCCACCAACACTGGGCAGGTCTGAGAGAGTCACAGCCCTCCGCCAGTCCACCAACACTGGGCAGGTCTGAGAGAGTCACAGTCCTCCTCCAGTCCGCCAACACTGGGCAGGTCTGAGAGAGTCCACCAACACTGGGCAGGTCTGAGAGAGTCACAGCCCTCCTCCAGTCCACCAACACTGGGCAGGTCTGAGAGAGTCACAGTCCTCCTCCAGTCCGCCAACACTGGGCAGGTCTGAGAGAGACACAGCCTCCTCCAGTCCACCAACACTGGGCAGGTCTGAGAGAGTCACAGCCCTGTAGCCACAGTATAGTATAGGCCCCATATCAGATATATATATATATATATACACCCCTTACCTTTACATCACTTCGGAGGGGGGGAAATGCTTCTAAGCTTCGGGTGATTTTTCTCCTCCCCCCCCCCCCTCTCCCACTCCCCCCTCCCCTTTCGGAGTCACCACCAAATCTCTTCTCTAAAACCAGCAATCCCGCAAAAAAATTGTCCCAAACTTTTCTTTTCTCTCCATCTGCCGGGTTGAGGTTCTGTGTTGCTGTACCCGTCATCAGGACACGAGGAGGGAGGGAGGGAGGGAAGGAAGGAGGGGGGGGGGGGGGTGGTGTCCGCCGTTCTTATCCCTGCGTCGGCGGCCATTTTGCCTTTTTTTTTTTTTTATTCTTTGCATCGTCCACACCGACGTCCCCTTTTTCCAACATGGCGGTGGAGGAGGGCTTCCAGTACCGCGCCCTCTACGCCTTCACCAAGGACCAGGAGGAGGACCTGGACCTGCGGCCCGGAGACCTCCTGACGGTGAGCAAGGCCTCGCTGCTCTCCATGGACAGCTACCAGGAGGGGGCGGTGGAGCGCCCCGAACGCCTGGGCTGGCTCCTGGGCTTCAACGAGCGCACCAAGCAGCGCGGCGACTTCCCGGGGACTTACGTGGAGTACGCGGGGCCCGTCCGCAAGGCGCTGCCCTCCAGCCAGCCGCGGTCCCAGAGGCCTCTCCCCGCCGCGCCTCCTCCCACCAGGACAGATGCTACTACGTCTCAAGGTAAGCAAAAAGAAAAAGACCCCTCGGAATTCATTCATTTTGGAGTCCTATTTATTTATTGCACCTTTTTTTGTGTGTGAGCGTGTTACATTTGGGCACACACTAAATCCACATTTTGACCTGAGGACGATTCTACAAAAAGGCCTTCGAAGTCCTGACAGTTTTCTGAAAAAAAACAAAAAAAAACTATGTTTCTGTGTCTGTGGTTTTCAAACTATTTCACGTCAACGACCCCAAAAATTATATGTATTTGGCTGCCGACCCCCATCTGAAAATATGTTGTTCCAGGGACCCCCCCGCCCCCCCCAAAGCAAAGATTTGAGTTCAAACCGTTCGCTCTGAAATAATATATATATTCAAAGATTTGTGCCACATTTTCACGATTTTTCTAAAATAGCAGACCTATACAAGCTCGTAGCGCGGCACTCGGTGCCGTGCTCACGTGATTGTAGCCCAGAATGGGCCACTTCCATAATACACACTCGGCATACAGTACATACAGTACATGGCAGAGCAAAAATAAATACAGACACATTTAAAAGAGGCAAAGCTGTTAAGAATATAAAAAGGAGACAGAAAGCAGCAGTAAAATAAGGAAAAACAACATTGGGTAAAAAGAAAAAGAAAATAAAAAAGTTCTGTACTATAATATTGATGCTGAGCAAATGATGCAGTGTTATTACAGTATCAGTGAACTGCATACTGTAAATTTAAATTTAAATTTAAATTTAAATTTTGCTTAACCCATGGATGGATGGAAACGCATCCGTGTTTTAGCGTTTAAAGGACCACTTCACCACTTTTCAACCTATCTTCATATAATTGGTCCTCACTAATAATCTTGAAAAAATGGCGCAATTTTTTTCTACTCGGTCTGTGTCTCATAGGAGGGCTGTGGGCAGTTCAGAAACCGTCTTCCAGTGACATCATCGATGGGGAATACAAGCTAAAAAAAAACTGCAGGCTTTCTAGTCCTGAAAAGTTGCAATGCGAAAATGGAAGCCATCGTTCTCACGATAATGAAAATCTAAACATTTTTGTAAAAAAATCTTGTTAATCTGCCTAATGATGATGTCACTGGAAGACCCACAGCCCTCCTATGAGACACAGACTGAGTAGAAAAACATCGTGCCATTTTATCATGATTATTAGTGAGGACCTATTATATGAAGATAGGTTGAAAAGTGGTGAAGTGGTCCTTTAACCACTTTAACCATTATTTTAAAACGTCAGCTGTTGTAAAATTGCAGATCTACAAGCTCACGGCGCAGCACTGAGAAAGTTAGAATAGTCGTGAAAACGTTTGCAATTCTTTGAACGTAAATATTCTTTCACAGCAAACGTTCTTTAACTCATAGGCCTATCTTTGCTTCTGAGGGGGGTCCCTCCTGGAGCAACATATTTTCAGATGGGGGTAGAATCTGAACCCAAATGGGTTAGCCCATTCTGGACGGAAAGCCTTTTTGGCGTTTTAACTAAGCATTATGTTATACTTTAGCTATTGAAAACTAGCAGATCTACAAGCGCTACGAGCTTGTAGGTCTGCTATCTTTGAAAAATCGTGAAAATGTGGCGCAAATCTTTGAATATAATATTCTTTCAGAAGACTTTTTATTTATTTCGACGTCAGACAACATGGTCACGCTCACGACGTCACTATGACAAACGTTACTTCATTTGTTTATTTCTGGGACAATAATGCACGCTAATGAACATTCAATGCATCTACAAGAAGTGAATCAATTGAACATGATGTCATGTAAACATGCCGGATTTGGCTTATAGAAGCGAATTTACAATTTACAATTTCCGGGCATTTAGCAGACGCTCTTAATCCAGAGCGATTTAAGCAAGAACAAAAATCATGGCAATATACATATACATACAAAAGTATTTATCATGAATCATACGTATAAGCTAAGAATGTCACAGTGGAATAAATGAAACATATATACTGTATCTCTACATAAAATGATATCTAAGTTACATACTGTTGGACAATTTCCATCCGTAGTCCCGCATGTATAAAAAAATTACCCCAACTGATAATAATCATAATAATATTATGGCTATAGTTTTTCGTTATTTTTTTTATTTTATTTTCGTTCACATAATTAAGAAATAAATAAACAGATACAAATGCTGTATGCTGTATATTTATGTCGATGGCCATTTGGGCAGTGACCACAAACTGCGCTCCCCTGTTAAGAGTGCGGCATAAGTCTTTCCTCATTGGAAACAGCTATAACCCAAATCCTATGGGCTGTGAATGAAGGCCCATAATCCAGTTACCGACTGGACTCCCCCCTTTTCCGTGTGTCTGCTTCTCATTCAGTCCGCCTGTATGTGTGGCCCCCTTTTTACACCCCTGACATCAGCATGTGTCTCGGGGGGCATCCAAGTTGCATCTGGAGAGAGAGAGGGCTTATCTGCACACACAAAAAAAGAAAATGCATACCTCTCCTCCTGCATTATATTCAGTTCTTGACCCTCGACTCAACTCTTGCTGCATTGTGAGGGGGGGGGGGGGGGGATGGGAGAGCTGGGGGGGGGGGGGGGCAAGGGGGTGGGGTCAGGGGTTTGCAATGGCTGCGTTCAGCAGTGCAACTATTATGTGCCAAAAGACCCGGGTTTAGTGATTTGAACGGGGCAATGGGCGGCTAATCAGATCTTCACAATGATTTTTGACGCTGAAAGTTAAATCAACACCACAAACAGAGGTGTTTTTTGTGTGTGGCTCGCGTGTGTGTGTGTGTGTGTGTGTGTGTGTGTGTGTGTGTGTGTGTGTGTGTGTGTGTGTGTGTGTGTGTGTGTGAAACAAATGGCCGTTGACTATAGTGATGGAAAAGTCTCTCACTGATCCATTAAGAAATATTAGTCCAGCGTTCACAAAGGACAATCTTGCATTCTTCTCTTAGAGATAAGCACTGTGATCTTTTAAGTCTCTTTGCAGTTTTTGCGCCGCCATGACTTTGAAGCCCCGCGATTTATACTCATAGTTGCCCACGCGGTGTCGCCGCACAGTGGTCTGTCGCGATCACGCTTTGCGATCTACAAGCTCACCACACACCCTGTCACCCTGTCGCTGCATCACATTGTGAGCTTGTAGATCGGCTATTTTCAGCGTGCTTACACGCTGTGCGAGCGAGTATAACTCAGGCTCCAGAACACAGGGCACGATTGATATTAATTCATGATGGTCAAGAGAGGCTTCTTTCAACAGCGGCCGCTTCCAAATCAAACATATACTTGGCATGAGCCCCGGGGCCTACCAAAAAGCAAGGCCGGCTTTAAGCTCAAACTTTTTTTGATTTGCTACCAAAGTTCCTCCACAGTCCACACCCCCCCCCCCCCCCCCCCGATTTGGTTCATTTCCTCCTCTTTCGAACTCCCTCTCCGCTTTTCCGCTGCAACTGGCCAATTCATTTCGATGGTAAAGGCACAAGTTCATTGGGCCAAAAGGGATAAAAAAAAAAAATAGATGATATATCATACTGCTTATATGTGATTTCTACCATACATTCCTCCCTGGTCAGGGTCCATATTCCATGCAGTTCTCCTGTGCTTTTTTTTATATATGACAGATTGGCTCAGTAGTCAGTATACCACTCTGAGCACGTAGGCTGTGAACTCTGAATCACCTCTGGTCGGGCTCCGATCGGCTGTTCGTCATGTACAACAAAGTACACTGGGCCTCATTCGCATTCATTAATTTGATTTCATCTCAATTCACTCCCTGCCCCGTTTATAGTGAGAAGCCTTGATAAGTAGGCTTCAGTGCGAGCTAGAGCAGGCATGATGCCCAAAGCTCAGCTTGGCCATTGATTTCTCAAAATGTCTGATAGGGAGAATTAGGTTATAACTAACTAGAGCTATTAGTCAGGGGATATTCATAAAATCTGGGAATACATTTCTTACCAAGAATGTTCTTCACCAATGTGTTTGTAAAGGTGTCTACTAACATATATCCACATTGGTTTATATTCAACCACCCTAGGGGACTTTTTGACAGCTGCTGAAAGTTGGGGTACCATACATACAACACATTATATAAGGCAAACTTTTCTACCGTAATTTCCGGACTATAAGCCGCTACTTTTTTCTAGTGATGCACCGAATATTCGGCCGCAGTAAATATTCGGCAGAAAATGGCTAAAAAAGCATTTTCGGCCTATTCGGTTTCGGCCCGAATAGGCAGAAAATATTTCACCGAATAGTGTATGTAATGAATGCATTCAAATGAGCTGAATACATGTTTTATGGACCCATAACAGTGATTATTATTGAAGTTAAGTTTTGCCATAACCATAAATCAGGTAGCTTTAAGGTACGGCAATGACGGCAATGGTAGGCAAAAATATATACAATATTAAATATTTTCGGTTATTCGGTATTCGGTTATCGGCCAACTGTTTCTTATATTCGGTATTCGGTTTCGGCCAAGAAAGTCCCTTTCGGTGCATCCCTACTTTTTTCCCATGCTTTGAACCTTGCGGCCTATACAACGGTGCGGCTAATCTATGGATTCTTACAGCTAACGGCCACTAGGGGACCTTCTATGCGGCTTATAGTCCAGTGCGGCTTGTATATGTTTGTACACATTTGGTTTTTTCCCTACATTTTGCTGGTGCGGCTTATATTCAGGTGCGCTTCATAGTCCGGAAATTACGGTACATTTCATTATGCTTTAAGTAGCATGTGACGTGTCAAACTATAGGGGGTTTTCATGATTCTGAATCCATTCCAAGCATTAGTTTTGCACGAAAAACACTCCTTGGGCTTAAAAAGGCCATAGCTGTCATCACAAATTTGATGAGGTTAGCACATTTGGAGTGTCTATGGCCGCTTTTAGGAGTGTTTTTCGTGCAAAACTAATGCTTGGAATGGATTCAGAATGATGAAAACCACCTAGTTTGACACGTCACATGCTACTTAAAAGCATAATGAAATGTAGAACATTTTGCCTGTTGTATGGTACCCCAACTTTCAGCAGCTGTCAAAAAGTCCCCTAGGGTGGTTGAATATAAACCAATGTGGGATATGTTCAAAAGGTCATTCCTTTTATAATCAATTTATTTTATTTCATGTTTAGATATATGTTTTATGTTGAATGTCTTTCTTGTGGGGGTTTTTTATACAGTCTTATGGTCATCGGTGTAGGACTGAATGAAGCCAGTATAGCCTATATGTTCACAGTGCTTTAGCCTCCCTTTCTTTATGATGTCCAGCTCCATATTGCTCATTAAATTATAGTTTTTCATTTCGGCATATTTGGTTTATTTATCCCTGCATTAACTATACTAAAGTGATTGTGAGAACACACATTCCACAAAAAACAAACAGACCATCCCCACTGGCAGTGTTGACAGGTTTTGGAAGAGAAACAAGCAACCATGTCTATATGAAAACAAGCCCAAAAGAAGCCTGACTATAGGCTTAGTAGGCTATTTTATAAAACAAGGCCAAAGTCGCTTATAATTAAGCGGACATGGCAACACTCCGAACGTCTCCTCTCTCTTTTTAAGACAGTGGGAGTGTGGCCGGCTCGCTGTGGAGCTGAGCAGCGCTGCGGAGATTTTAACCCATTCTGACCTGAGATCAGATTCATACGAGGTTTCCACTGGACACACACTGGTCTGATTAACCCATTCTGACCTGAGATCAGATTAAAAAAATGTCAGTCGTTCTATAAAAAAAAATAGCAGAC
>NW_027665768.1:0-10000 GCF_963924005.1 Protomyctophum bolini | reverse complement strand
GGTTGTGGCCTCCTGGTGGCGCTATAATAGGACAGGTCTCCACCAGGGCAGGTCAGGTTGTGGCCTCCTGGTGGCGCTATAATGGGACAGGTCTCCACCAGGGCAGGTCAGGTTGTGGCCTCCTGGTGGCGCTATAATAGGCCAATGTGAAAGGGGTGCCATTTCTTCTTATGCCTTGGATGGCAATTGGAGGATTTTTGTTCCAAAAATGTGTATTGCAAAGATCCACCTGTTGGTGGCGCTATAACAGGCCTATGTGAAAAGGGTGGGATATATTCCTCAGCCTATTAGGAACGTCTGTGAAATATTTCACGTAAATTGCACGCTGCGTTCATGATTTGGGCTTTTTGTTTAAAACGGGCCAATCCTGCAAACTTTGAAAGCCGATGTTAGCCAATCAGGATGGAATATGAAATATCGGACAGATCTGTCTTGAGCACATGACTATAGAGATACTGTGAAACGATTTGCGGGATTCTTGGACAAAATATGGAGGAGTAATATCCAAAAATGTGTTTAGCAAAAGTCTGCCTCCTGGTGGCGCTATAACAGGCCGTTCTTGGCATCGACCGGGTTAACGGTGCCGGAGTTTAGCTGTTAACAGACGGACGGACACACACACACGGACGGAGTGCAAAACATACTCTCTCCCCATGCCTTCGGCCTGGTGGAGGAGACAACAATATCCATTTTGATGATGAGAGACTGTGTTTATAACTCAATTATACACCAAGTCCTTAATTGTTAATTCTATCCATAGTTCCCTGTTGGTTCTTCAGAACAATATACACCCCGATTAAGTATTAACTGCTTGCTCTGATCACTGAAGCGAGCGAGAAAGTGCAAGAGAGCGTTACAATGTTTGTAGCATTAGGGGGACTGGTAATATATCAATCAAAGTTAAGTGACCAACCTGGCTATAGAGCGGCCTGGTCTGAAGACCACAACTGGCAAGAACCCTGGGCATCGGCATGCTAGCATGGCAGTAAAGGTCTCCACACACCGAGCGTGTTTTTCGGATTTTTAGCGGCGTTTCTCCATCGGGTTTTCCGAAAAACGTGTCCAGTGTGCAAACAAACTTGACCTTTAAGTGTGTAATAATAATGTATGGAATCTTTAAATCTACCATCATCAGCTGTTGTCTCTGAAGCACCCGAGAAAAAACAAAACCTCGCGATATTTTGAGTTCTCTGTTCCAAATATACTTCGTCGAACCGATAATTTTTTGCATTAAGCCCATTCAGGGCTGGGAACCCCTTTTGGTGTTTTAAGCATGTTTTAAGCATGATATACTTTTAACTATTGAAAAAATGTCAGATCTACAAGCTCATAAGAGCTTGTATATCTGATATTTTTGAAAAACATTGTTAAAATCTTTGAATATATATATTATTCTTTCAGAGTGAACGTTTTTTAACTCAGGTCGGCGGCCAAATACATATAATTCTGCGGGTCCTTGACATGAAAATGTTTGAGAACCGGGTTTTTCAGAAAACCGTGATTTAGAGGACATTTTGTAGAATCGAGTTCAGGTTATAACTAGCACACCTCAGCAAGCCGTCTCTAATACCGGCACGTTTATTTATTTCACTCTTGTTTGTTGCACTAATAATTAATTCCTCTTGTGAACAGTGGCCTTAGGGGAGGGGAGCGGGGGGGGGAGAGGAGGGGTTGTGAAACTTGACCCAGGCTACTGTAAATATCTCCTGTGTTTGACATGAAGCGAAGAAGGGGATCATCTTCTCTACATGTGTGTCTTTGAAGCCACGTTGTGACAGAGGAGCTGCCGATGTGCTGCTGGGTCATGATATATCGCCATGTCTGCATTGTTGGGATGCTCCGAACACATGTAGTCGTGAAACCTGACCAGCCGCCCGCCGTACACACGCTGTCTTTACACACACACACACACACACGCACGCACACACACACACGCGCACACACACACACACACACACACGCACACACACACACACACGCGCGCGCGTGCGCACGCACGCACGCACGCACGCACGCACACAAGCATACATTCTGAGACACAAACTCACTAACCTTGTCACCACTGTTGAAGTGTATATGCCACACCAACGTGAGTCCAAAAAAAACCCTTTTGGCCTTTCATGACTTTTTCCATTTTTGTTTCCATCTGGGTTTGAAGTTATTATTAAAAAGGAATACAATTAGAGGTCACTCAGATCAGCCAACGCAGGGAAGCTGGAAGTACCCTCACTAAAAACGCCGGGACAACACTCCACACGTCCCAAACTCTTCTTCTCCCTTGTTCTGGCTCCAAAACTGTGGAATGCACTTCCCATTGCAGTCAGAAGTGCAGCATCACTCCCAATCTTCCGCCGTAGTCTGAAAACCCACATTTTCAGACTCCATCATGGCCCATAGCACTTACCCCCCCCCACCAGATAGCATTTCTGTAGACTTAGATAGCATTTGATACAGACTTATAGCATGTTATGTAGACAATGCTTAGCCTACCATGCAAACTCTTCACCAAAAAAAAACGCTAATCACATTGTGGTCAGAAAGCACCAGTAAATAGCAAAATAGTGTCCACTGTGTATATTTTTTAATCTTGTTAGGCTTGTCACTGATTTAAATTCCCAAAGCTGATTATGGGAACCATTTCTCATTTAATAAAAACCGTTCACATTTTAAAATGAGTGACATCAACATCTCAGTGTTGTATATTAGGCCATAGTTCAGTCAGACATTTTGGGATCAAAGGATGACACAAAAATGGCGACAAAAAAAAAATCTACAAACGTTTTTAACTCAAATCTTTGCTTCTAGGAGGGTCCCTGGAACAACATATTTTCAGATGGGGGTCGGCGGCCAATTACAGATAATTCTGCGGGTCCTTCACATGGAAAAGGTTGAGAACCACTTGACATAGAAACATGGGTTTTTCAGAAAACTGTCAGGATTTAGAAGACTTTCATAGAATCGTTCTTAGGTCTAAATGGGTTAAACAGGACTTGCCAGACTTGTGCGATCTTACGATTGCATTCTTATTTCTATGGATGGCGTAACTCTGCTGACCTTTGTACTGCACTATGTCGGGAGACAGATAGGGAGATAGAGAGAGAGAGAGAATGAATGTGGGAGTGGCAGCATTTTGATCTACAGTAGCAGATATACAGTACAGCGGCAATATCTTTGATCACATACTGATACTGGTCACCTTATATCCAATGTACTTCTGCCCCGCCAGCCGCTTTGCATTGAAAGGACCACTTCACCACTTTTCAACCCATCCTCATATAATATGTCCTCACTAATGATCATGATGAAATGGCACCATTCTTTTCTACTCGGTCTGTGGGCAGTTTAGAAAGCGTCCTCCAGTGACATCATCATTAGGCCGATTTTCTTTTTTAAACAAGATTTTTTTTTTTACAAAAATGTTTAGATTTGTATTATCGTGAGAACGATGGCTTCCATTTTCGCATTGCAACTTTTCAGGACTATAAAAGCAGTTTCTATTACCGGTAGCTTGTATTCTCCATCGATGATGGTTTCTGAACTGCCCACAGCCCTCCTATGAGACACAGACCGATAGTGCCATTCTTAGTGAGGACCTATTATATGAAAATAGGTAGAAAAGTGGTGAAGTGGTCCTTGAATGGATGAAGTTAAGCCAACGCATACATATGCAAGGAGCACATCTGCTACACTGCATCTGACCGTCCATATGTCGGGGGCTTCCTATATGCAAGCACGGTGTTCACTTTACAGACTCATTTAAGATGGCTGAATGCCATCTTTCGTTGAAGGCGTCTCGGACTCTCGGTCGAGTGTTTTCTCTCCGTCGGTTGCATCAACTTTGAGTTGGTTTTGCTATACCGTGACTTTATTGGGGCTCGTGAAGGGGCTGTATTCCTTAACCCATTTTGGTGTTAGCGTCATGTTATGCTTTAGCTATTGAAAAATAGCAGATCTACAAGCTCATAGCGCGCCACCGAGTGGCGCGCTACGAGCTTGTAGGTCTGCTATTTTTGAAAAATCGAAGAACGACTGACATTTTTTAGAATCTGATCTCAGGTCAGAAGAATGGGTTAATCAGACCAGTGTGTGTCCAGTGGAAACCTCGCATGAATCTGATCTCAGGTCAGAATGGGTTAAGGCCGGAATACTGCTTTCAAAGCGCAACAGTGCAAGGCTAACGCACGCGTGAGAGTATAGTAGTGTCTTATTCTTACTTTTCCTTTCTATAGCTATCTTTCTCCTCTGCTCACTCCCTATCATTCACTCGGTGGCTGCTGTCCCAAGACATGTCAAGTCATAGTCCTGTCTGCCTGCCTGCCTGCCTAGCTGCAAACTGCTGAGGAGGTGGTTCTAATTTACTAATGATAAGTTGCTGTCGCTCCTCGCACTCTCTCTCTCTCTCTCTCTCTCTCTCTCTCTCTCTCTCTCTTTCCAAAACTCCAGCACCACAGCTGCTTTCGGAAAGAAAAAATAAAGAAATAAAGAAAGAAAGAGAGAGAGAAAATGAACTCTTCCTTTGCACAGAATTCAAAGTTGTGTCTTAAGTGTGTAAGACATGCGTGTTAAGTGCACGCACGCTCGTGTTCAATAGAGAATTAAAGGCTCCCTTCTCCTCTGGGACAATCTGGCAACTTCTTATTGTTTTTCTACCCACTGCACCTCCCTAAATGTTGGGTGTGTTTGGTGGTTTTATAGCCTATATTTGTGCTTATTTCCCTATTTAATTTGATTTCCCTATTTCATTGGCTGCAGCCCGCCCAAACCCATGTGTATATGAGGTCCATTGCAGCCAGGCTGCCTGACTGCGTTCAGCTCGGTTGAATTGAATAATCACTATATTTTACTCTCCAAAGCAATAACTTTTTTTTTTTTTTTGCATTGTGCTGTTGTTGCACGCCTGGCCTGTGCCTGTATTGTCTGCCTTTATGGCCATCCAGCCTCCCTTCTTTTTTTTTAAATGAATCTTCATGAGGATTTCATTAAAGAAAGGCTTGCTGTGGAAATAAACATAACATGGTGGTGAGGATTAAGTCTGTCTCTCTTTAATGGCTTTGCGTGAAAATCGACTACGAAAATCCAATTAACTCCACCTGTGATCGTGTTGTGCAGCGCTCACATGTACTGCATGCAAACATGTATTTGTGCTTGTATGTAGTACAGTGTGTGTGTGTGTGTGTGTGTGTGTGTGTGTGTGACTGTGTGTGTGTGGAAAAAGCTCCACACACCCGAGGAAGGGTGGGTGCCGTGCTGCCCACTGTCATGGTGGCCATTGTAGCCAGGCTGGTGGTGCTTTTGTGTAGAATAGTTCCGTCCGGAATAGTTCCGTCCCGATACACTTTTTCCGTTCCCGATCCGATTCCAATGTCTGTGTTCGCTGATACCGATACCGAATATACCGATACCAGTGTTGTGATCTCGTGTTGTGTTTATACAGTAGCTATCTAGCTATATATATATCTTGTGTTGTGTTCAGAGCAGACTCCTCACTCGTATACACAACTACACAAACGTGCACTTGCAGTTTGGGGCAACTCCAAAGCAAACTCCACATGCCCCAATTTACAATTTAGGCATTTAGCAGATGCTCTTAATCCAGAGCGACGTCAAGAACAAAAAGCATGGCAATACATCACATACAGTACATAACAAGTAGTTACAGTGGAATATCTATATAATGAAACTATACATATAAACTATACATACTATACTATACTATACTATTCATATTCATATATACTATGACTACATAAAATGCAATTCTAGTGCTGTCTACGTACTGTAACATGCTATAAGTCTGTATAAAATGCTATCTAAGTCTACATGAAGTGCTATCTAAGGGGAAAGTGCTACGGGCAATTATGGAGTCTGAAAAGGTGCGTTTTCAGACTACGGCGGAAGATTGGGAGTGATGCTGCAGTTCTGACTGCAATGGGAAGTGCATTCCACAGTTTTGGAGCCAGAAGGGAGAAGAGTTTGGGACGTGTGGAGCGTTGTTGTCCCGGCGCTTTTAGTGAAGGTACTTTCAGCTTCCCTGCGTTGGCTGATCTGAGTGATCTGAGGAGGGTTTGTAGGGTTCGATCATACTTGCGAGATATGGGGGATCCATACCTTTGGTTGCTTTGAATGCCAGCATCAGAGTTTTGTATTCTGTGCGGGCAGCGACCGGGAGACAATGGAGGGAGCGGAGAAGGGGGGTGACGTGTGAGAATTTTGGCTGGTTGAAGACCAAGCGAGCTGCGGCATTTTGGATCAGTTGGAGAGGCTTAAGTGCACATGCTGGTAGGCCAGTAAGGAGGGAGTTACAACAGTCAAGTTTTGACAAGACTGTGTCTGGATTAGGAGCCGGGCTGACTCCTGGGTGAGGAACGGTCTAATTCGTCGTATGTTATAGACACTTTATTTACCTGCCATAGTGTCAACCCCTTACCCCTGTGTCGGATCGGTGGTTAGACTGTCAAGATTTTAGTCGACTAAATCAACAGGTGATTTCGTCGACTATATAAATGCATTTTGGCGCGACTTGATTGCCGTCGTAATGACGCAATGCTTTTATACACTCGCTGAAAATAGCCGAGCTGCGACGCGTTGTGAGCTTGTAGATCTGCTATTCTCAGCATGCAACCAAGTTGTAAAATGACTCGTGTCTTTTACTTATACTGGATCTTTTGTCCACCAGTTCCTTCGTTTATATTTGTTGACAAAATCGACAGTATATTTTAGTCATGGGTTTTAGTCACCATGGCTTAGTTTTTGTTATATAGTCGTTATGTAGTTATTGTCAGTGAAAAAGGGCAGTCGACGGACATTTTTCGTCACAGTATTAGTCAACAAGAACAACACTGCGGCCCCTTTTCCACCGGTTGGTTCCCAATGCGAACCGGTTCAGTTCTTTTTGGTTCTTAGTCCATGAGCCAGAGCTCCAAAATGTAAACGTTAATTATGAATTGAGTGTGCAAAACCATACAGTACCTATATTAGATTGTTATCACCATGAAACTTCCCCAATTGAGTACTTATACACGAAGACAATGATTTATTGTATTACAAATTTTACATTTTGCCTGTGTCCTATACTATACCGTATTCCTCCCGTTCAACACCCCCCCAGGTGACAGCCAGGCACCATGATGCCACCCTCCCAACCTGTAGGAGTCGCTATAGCACAGTGACAACAATGACCGTCCTCCCAAAACCTGGCTTCTCTCCCCAAACACACTCAATTGAGTTTGTATATAATCGCTATGCTATAAGCCAGATGCACAGCTGTGGCCGGATTCGAACCCCCCCCCCCCAGGAGTCCCCCAGCACTAGTGGACAGGTATACTTAACCCATTCTGACCTGAGATCAGATTCTAAAAAGGTCTTCTACATCCTGACATTTCATTCTGACCTGAGATCAGATTCTACGTCAGTCGTTCTTCGATTTTTCAAAAAAAGCAGACCGAGTGGCGCGCTACGAGCTTGTAGATCTGCTATTTTTCAATAGCTAAAGCACGACATGATGCTAACACCGAAATGGGTTCCCGCCAGAATGGGTTAACCCCCTATTATGCCAACCGCAAGTGCTATAGTGTTATTTAGATAGTTTATATAAATGCTGATCTAATTCATACCTGCATTGTTTAAAGGTTCTAAATCCAAATTAGCATTGAGCTAATCAACCGGATGTGCTTTTGCTATACTGTAGTTGCAAGGATTTATTTTTGCAGACGGTCTGTTGGTTTAGCAGTTTGATTCGAGCTATACTTTGTAGCTGTTACAATGTGATTGTAACCGTCTCCCCCCCCCATGTACGTATCAAATGAAACAGCATCTTCTTAACATCAGCTTCATACAGTATATAGTTCACTGGAAAGACCATTGGCTATCTATGCTAGTCAGTCGGTTATACACCTATAGGGAGGTCAGAATATGGTTCCATCCTGCCAAATAGGGGGGGTAAAAAAGGCAAGGCAGAGGGCTAGTCTGTTTGCAATGCTATAGCTGGGGTTGCTAAAGCTAATGAGAGTTAGAGATTCTTTGCCCGAGCAAAGATTTCCATGTTCAACAGGAGGATGGCGTGGTGGAGGGGGGGGGAGGGGGGAGGGGGGGGCTGCATACAGAGAGAAAAGAGGGGGGGGGGGGGGGGGGAGAGAAAAAGGAAAATAATTGAAGAGAGCAAAGGACACCGCCAGAGAGCGAGAGATTAAGGCGCAGGCCGGAGAATGTGAGAAAGAACACGAGAGCAAAAGGACACAGTACGAGAGAGAGAGAGAGAGAGAGAGAGAGAGAGAGAGAGAGAGAGAGAGCACAGTTTCTGAGAAAAAGGAGAGCAAGAGCCAGAAAGAGAGTTGAGCGAGCGAGGGAGGGGAGGGGAGGGAGGGGAGGGAGGGGGGGGAGGAGGGGGGGGGGTGTGTATCGGAATGTGCTGACGCGGCGTTTCTTGTCTGAACTCCCCAAATTAATAATCAGCGGCGGTTTTAGCCGAGCCGTGCCAGGAGCAGCTCGCCTCGCTTGCCAAAAGCCTGCATGGCCAAGAGAGAGCAACGAGGACCAGAGAGACCCTCCCTGTTCCCTGTTCCCCCAGCCCCCCCCCCCCCCACACACACACACACCTATATAACCCATCTAGGCCTGACGAAAAAGAAAAAAAAGTCTTCTAAATCCTGACAGTTTTCATGTCAGTCGTTCTCAAACATATTCATGTCAACTACCCCCTCAACAACCCCCCCCCCCCCCCACCCCCCCCCCCCAAAATATATATGACATTGGCCCCCATCTGAAAATATGTTGTTCCAGTGACCCTCCCAGATTTGAGTTAAAAAACTCGCTCTGTAACAATATATATATTATATATATATTGAAAGATTCCAGGCACATTTTCACGATTAAAAAAAAAGAAATAGCAGACCCACAAGTTCTGCTATTTTTTCCAACAGCTATAAAGTACAACATAATGTTTTAACCCATTTTGGGCAGGAACCCCCTTTGGTGTTAGCATTATATGTTATGCTTTATAGCTATTGAAAAATAGCAGATCTACAAGCTCATAGCGCGCCACCGAGTGGCGCGCTACGAGCTTGAAGGTCTGCTATTTTGAAAAAATCAAAGAACCGCACTGACATGGAAACATAGATTTTTCAGGAAACTGTCAGGAAGGATTCAGAAGACAATTTTTTTAGAATCTGATCTCAGGTCAAAATGCTTTATAAATAAAACACCAAAAGGGGGTTCCCGCCCTAATGGGATAAACCCCTCCCAGGGATACGGGGAGGGGTTTGGAGGCTCTGCTCTCCCACCCACCCACCCACACCGACCCACCGACCGACCCACCCCAGGCCCGGGCCCGGCCCAGGGCCTGATGGAGCCTGCGTGGCCTGGCCGGGGCCTGGTGGCTGGCACGCTGCCATGCATGGGGGCTTTTGCTTGCTCAGGAGTTTTGATTAAATCCTTTATTGTGCTCCGCTCACGCAAAAGGGCCAAGGCAGAACGCTGCACGGGACTACAGACCAGAGAGAGAGAGATAGAGGGACTACAGACCAGAGAGAGAGAGAGAGAGAGACTACAGACCAGAGAGAGAGAGAGAGAGAGAGGGACTACAGACCAGAGAGAGAGAGAGAGAGGGACTACAGACCAGAGAGAGAGAGAGAGAGAGAGACTACAGACCAGAGAGAGAGAGAGAGAGAGAGAGAGAGACTACAGACCAGAGAGAGAGACTACAGACCAGAGAGAGAGAGAGGCTGGAGGGAGAGAGACTACAGACCAGAGAGAGAGAGAGAGGCTGGAGGGAGAGAGACTACAGACCAGAGAGAGAGAGAGAGAGAGAGGCTGGAGGGAGAGAGATACAGACCAGAGAGAGAGAGAGAGGCTGGAGGGAGAGAGACTACAGACCAGAGAGAGAGAGAGAGAGAGGCTGGAGGGAGAGAGACTACAGACCAGAGAGAGAGAGAGAGAGAGAGGCTGGAGGGAGAGAGACTACAGACCAGAGAGAGAGAGAGAGGCTGGAGGGAGAGAGACTACA
>NW_027665769.1:0-19478 GCF_963924005.1 Protomyctophum bolini | reverse complement strand
GGAGAAATTAGGTCAAATGTCCGCCAAATATGACGTAAATGTGTGGCAACAGGCAACAGACATTCTGATTGGCCAGTATGAGATGATGCATGATGATATACGGTGATAAGAGCGCCCCTGTGATTTTATTTAATTTTTTCATAAAGAGGTCCACGGTACTATAATGTTATATTTTGCCCAAATCCAACACGATGTGTACCTGTATATTAGGCTACTTAATTTACAAGTACCACAAGTACATCTTAACCATCTTCACCCTGGCATCCCAATTTTGAGCATTGTCATTGTAGGCGATAATTCTTTTGTCTGGAAGTTTTCTTTAATTCTTCAATATTTATGTCATATTAATTGAATCACATATGCCCCCTTCAATCTTCAAACTCAAGAAAAACACACGTCCCTGGTCCTGGTGACTGATATTGTCCTGCATGATGGAACCGTCACTTTGCAAGGTTTTTCTTTTTTTTTTTTTAACAAGCATTGGCGGAGTGAACTGTTTGATATCAACACACACACACAACCTATATACTCATACAAAGCAGGCTATGTGTCTGTCATAGATCAATAACGTATAGGCCATGATTTTGGCTGCCACATATACTCGGCAGATCAAACAAGCCCCCGACAGATGAATCAAACATCAAACATTTCCCCCAGCGTGCCACGATGTGTCTTACAGTAGGTCATCCCGGCAGATCAAAAACCGGAAGCGCATTTTGTTTCATTATTCAGTTTTTTAGCAGTCACAAAACGGTGGCATCAATTAAACATCAAAGGCGTGCGTGCGCCGTGCAGGGCTGCAGATAATCAAGGGCGTTTTTGTGTTATCAAAGTGCTGTTCAGTATAATACGGCCGAGTGTCATCCATAAACATCACCTCTTTGTCTGGTGCTTTGTTCTCAGGTGTGAGAAATCACAACCTCTCCTCCATATACCCTCCTCTTCCCCTTACCTGAATACTCCCTATTGTGCTGTCCGTCCCCCCCCCCCCCCCCCCCCCCCCCCCCACACACACACACACACACACACGCACACACACATACACACACACACACACACACAGATTCTTCCCCTACCTGTCTACCTGTGTGTGTGCGCATGCGTGTGTGCGTGTGTGTGTGTGTTTACATGTGCACATGAAGTGCAGAGCATCATCTCTGTGCTTGCTCTCCTCCTGCGGGTTAATGTACTTCTCCCTCTGTGGAATTATCTCTCCTTGAAGAGAGAGAGAGAGAGCGTGCAGGTATTCTGTGTGTCTGGGTTATCGCCAATTAGGCCTATTAGCAAGAACAAAACACAACAAAACCCAGTCGGCTCGCCGGCAGGTAGTTAGCGGTGGGAGGAATTGTTATCTCTCTCCCGCCGCTAGAACAAAAAGGAAAATGCTCTCCGGAGTGCCTCGGAAAGAATTATACCTCCCATCGTTCTCAATTCTGCCATTAAACTCTTTATTGTAATTACCTGTTGGCTGGAAGTCTCCCGAGGGGCCTTTGCTTAAGACCCGCCGCTGTTCTTGGACCGCAAACGGTGCGTTGTGTATTTACCAGGTGTACAGACATTAAGGTCACTGTGGGATTCAACTGGAAGGGGATATATATATATATATATATATATATAGTATTAAATAAACCAGAACACATAAACATAAATGTCTGTTAGGCACCGGTTTGCTACAAAGGGTTTTGTGTACGTGTGTGTTTTGTCTTTTGTATACCCATGCGAGCCTGTTAACAAACACATACACAAGAACATTAATTTTGCACACATTTGTGTGTGTGTGTGTGTGTGTGTGTGTGTGTGTGTGTGTCATGGAGGTTGCTAGGGGGCAGGGAAGGAGAAACAGAGGGAGGGATGGAGAGAGTAGGCATGGAGGTAAACTAGATGTGACATCTCATATTTGACTTTTCACTTCCCATTTAGACAACACGTCTGAGACTAGAGGAGGACGCATCACTGGTGTCTGCAAGACAAAAGTGTGTGTGTGTGTGTGTGTGTGTGTGTGTGTGTGTGTGTGTGTGTGTGTGTGTGTGTGCGCGCTCGTGCATGTTTGCATGCGTGCATGTGTGTGTATGGGGGGTAGTTATTGTGTTATTGTTGTATTGTTGTACATCTCGCACATGTAAGTATTAAAAAATGTATAAATAGGACACAAATGATTAAAACCAGAAAAATACACTTGTCACGATATGACAATGCCAGACGATATCACAATATTGATCTAATATATTGATATACATTATTGCACAGGCCCGTCAATACACTTGCTGTTGACAAAGAGTCTGGTTCAATGGGTATTATCTACTGTACAGCAGTGGTTCCCAAAGTTCCTATAGGGGTCCCTGAGGAGTTCCAGGGGGGTCCCCAGCTAAATGATAGTTTGGGTCTGTAACTCTGAGAGTGTACAAATGGAACCAAATGGACCATAACGGGTCCATTTGGTTCCATTTGTACACTCTCAGAGTTAAATTAACATTGATTTTACAATATGTATTGGGGATCCCAGAGATAGAAATGCCATTAAATGGGGGTCCATAGACTAATGCATGTCAACTTAATTGAAATTAAACGGGTTGAGAATCACTGCTAGAGCAGTAACAATCTTCTCTTATGGGGGTCCCTGGGTCCGCGGGCCAATTAGTGTCAATTTGGGGGTCCTTGTGAGTGTGCATACTGTAGGTGTTATTTAATCAGTGCAAGCAATTGCCTCTCACTTATTTTTCTATGCATGCTATGCTGTTCCCGTTGGGAACGCATACCTCTGTGGTTATATATGTAATACCTGTATGACCCGTTGTCAGAGTACCAGTTATATTCGTCTGTCTTGCCTTCCTGGGATGTCATCAATATGACAATGACATCATAGTCGGACTTACACAGAGTGTGCATTCTCCATATATGGAGAACCATTTGCGCACAGGTTCCTGTTCTGGAGACGACCGCTGATAAGACTTTTGACTTACATGATTTTACATTATTACATTATTTTCTCAATGACTGTGCGTGCGTGTGTGCGTGCGCCTGTGCGTGTGTGTGTTTTGTATACCCATGCGAGGTCGTGGAGTTGAAGGCAGTTTGGTGACAGTGCAGATGGGGTAACATATGACATGTGAGTGACTGAGTGTGCGCTGTGAGTGTGTGTGTGTGTGTGTGTGTGTGTGTGTGTGTGTGTGTGTGTCTCAGTCCATCTGGGCTCCCCTCTGATCGGCCAGGGCCGTCTCTGCTCCCTGTAGCCCACTGGAGAGCTTTCAGAGCGGGGGAGAGGGGGGCGGTTGAGTCCTGCAGCCTATAGCCTCAACACACAGTCACACACCTCCACTGACATCACTGACAATATAGCGCCATAAACATCTCCACAATTCCACTGTCCCAGAAGTTACACTGACAGTAAAAGCCAAAAGGTTAAATTAGATTTACGAATGCAAGCATGGTTCTCTGAAAAGACTGCCAGCGGCGAATGGACTCAAAATGGTGATCTACTTAAAAATTGTTGTGCTAATTTAACTGGGTACTGTATGTGCAAAGGAGACATATACAAACTGGAAGACTTGCACATTGGTGCACTGCTCCAAATACCTTTGGAGCAGGTAGTTTAGTTCGGTTTAGGTTAGAGTACACAGTGATATTATTTATGATCATATTTGTGTTATTGTGTAAGACAATGGTTCTCAAACTGTGAGTGTGAGCCATGGCATAATTCCAGGTGGTCCATGGGATAATGTAAGATATGAAGGCGTTTGGCGTCCTTGGTCCATGCACATACTGTGGTGGTAAATGGTACAAAGGTAGTACAGGATGATTTGAATTGAATGCATACAGACTGATTTACATGAAGCATAATAGTTTTTTGGTATCCGGGGGGAAAAAAAACGCTCCATAGAATATTTACACATAAGAACTGGCATATTCATATACCGTAGTCACAAAACATCCCAACATCGTAATATTGGCTGGGGCTTTTTCATGGACATGTACTGTGACAAATATTCCGCCATTGTGTTCAAATTGTGTCTCTTTCTCGATTCGTAAACGCGTGGCGTGTACGTTTGCTTGCCAACAGTACAATGGAGATCGCACATCCTCTGTCCCAGGCGACAATAATAAGCACATATACCGTACAGTACATTATGTCCATCCTTGAACTGTGAACTGTTTTCAAACGTGATAGCGTATACAAGCACATGTCATTTGTATCCATGTGTATGTATGTGAATGTATGCTGTCGTATTTCAATGACTCTGTGGCTCAGGTTGCAGGAGCCAATTGCCACCGTCACACAAAATCGAGAGCTGTACTGGACACCGTGTGCTTTTGACATTGTACATACTGTAATCTCCTGAGGAGGGGGGGGGGATATATCCGTAGCGCTCTGTCGTACTGCGGGAATCCAGGTCCACGGCCATTTAGTGACAGTTGGCCGGGTTGTGCGGTTGTGACCGGGGGGAACGGCTATGGGATTTGGACCGCTGAAGAGATGGAGAAGAGGAGGAGGAGGAGAGGGCGGGGTGTGCGATGGGGGTATTGTGTGACGTGTGTGTAGTGAGGATGAGAGAGAGAGTCAGCAGGGGACTTGGGTCTGATGGTTTGTTCCTGTTCCCATCCATGGGGGCTGGAGGCCAAGGCCTGGCTAGAGACTAAGGGAGATGGAGGGGAGGGGGGACTCGCATACATGATGATGAGGAAAAAAAGAGCGCTAGAAAGAACAGTGACAACAGAGATGGGGGTGGAGAACGGACGAGGGGAGAGGTCTTTGCGAGAGAGAGAGAGAGAGAGAGAGAGAGAGAGAGAGAGAGAGAGAGAGAGAGAGACAGAGAGGGGACAGCAGGGGACAAACGGGAGAGGGGAAGAAGAGAGACGCGTGGAGGAACAGGACAGAAAGGGCAGCGGAATGTCAGGAGAACAATGTTGGCAACAGGGGGGGGGGGTGGGGGATCTCTTGTCTGGTCGGGCTGGCACGCGCATGCTAACGAGGACTTAACGACGCCTGACAAGTGCAATTAATAATTAACGCCGGACAAGGCGGTCAAGCGTGTCACAATGGGGTCAGGGTCTCTCCGACACATCGGATTCACACCCCGTCACCAACAACAAAACAATACATACAGTCCTGCTCTCTCTCTCTCTCTCTCTCTCTCATATATATATCATACACCCTCTATCTCTCGTACTCTTATCCCTCTCTCTCTCTTTGTCAATCTCCCTCTCATTCGCCGCGACACCTCAATTGTTTTTCACTTTGGATGACTTTTGATATCCACCCTTTGCTTGTCCATCGCACTTCTTCTTTCTCTCTCTCTGTTTCTTTCTCCATCCTTCATACAGCATGTCATATTGTGAGACATGTGACACAGCTGTGGTTGGTGGTCCCACCTCAGTCCAGCCCTCTTTCTCTCTCTCTCTCTCTCTCTTGGTGTGTTGGATCTGCGTGTGCACATCCCCCCCCCCCCTACACACACACACACACACACACACACACACACACACACACACACACACACACACGACTTGGAGCCACACAGGCCGGCTCTGTGTGTGGGTGCATTTGGGGGGTAGTGGATGTGTTATAGGGGGTTTGGTTGGGGAAGGGGGGGGGGGGTATGAGACATCATTACCATATCAAAGATACAGGCTTTTCTGTCTTAATGGTAATTACACTGCCCACAATTGGCGCTCACCGCTCGGATCACAACAAGAAGGAATTAAAAAACAAAACAAAAAAAAAATGATGGGATGGAAGGATGGCTGGTTGGAAGGATGTGGAGGAGAGGGGGGGTATTAAAGGAAAGGGGGGTCTAGAATTGGCCGGGGCTTTCAGGTTATGTTAATACTGCTCATCTATTTAATTAGCAGGCTGGCGCTTGGCTTTGTTTACATCTGACATGCCTTTTTTCTAGGGGAGACAGAGCTCTGAGAGAGAGGGTCGAGAGACATCGACAGAGAAGAGACGGAGAGAGAGATTGTGATGACAGAGTGCGGGGAGGAGAGGGGGGGGGGGGCAGCAGTTTCCAGGGCTGGGTGGTGGGATGGCTGAAGCGTGGTGCGACTCTGCTGCTTGGAGCCGTAATGAGGTCCGCTGTGGATGGACCTTTGATGGGCATCCTGGCTCCGCCCTTCTGCCCGTCTCTAGAGCGGGCCTGCTTTGGACTGGGGAATAGTCGCCAGGCCTGTAGCCAGGAATAATGCCCAACTATAACTGGCTGACTGGCTGGCTGACTGACTGACAGCCTACTAACTGTCTGACCTTCTGCCTGACTACCTGATTGTCTGCCAGCTAGCCAGACTGTTTGACTGACTGACTGACTGTCTCCCTTCCTTCCTGTCTATACCTGACTGACTGCTAGTGCCTACATTTCATACACAGTGGAACCCTGTGTTCATTTAACTCTGAGAGGGTATGAATGAATGAACACAGGTGATTTCAATGTAGCTCGACGGAACTGTATTTCTACAAATGAGGGAATGTTAATATTATACAGTGTGCCATTGTGTAGTATTTGGTTTGTGCGTGGATGTATTCGTGATTTTATTTGGTATATGTGTGACTCTGGGTATGCTGTGAATGCAGGACTATGCTTGACTTTGTTTTCGATTAGGGCCTAACCTACATATGGGCTTGAAGAGTTCATTTTGGAAACTTTTCTCCCCGCCCCACCCAAAGTAATTTCTGTATTTTTGGATAATGTTTTTTGTGCGTGCGTGCATACTTTTAAAGTTCTCTGATGGTTATTGTAATAGAGGCCAGTTGATGTGCTCTCAGAGGAAAGTGAAATGAGGATTCCTGCCTACGTTAGAATATGCTATCATATCTCTCCTGTATGGATGCTTGATAACTGTTGTCACATCTTCTACAGGTAGACACAGTGCCAGCCAGCCAGCCATAAGGTCCCAGTCAGCACTTAATTGAAGTGCTTTTTGTCGACTCAACAAGCAGGGACTTAAAAAAAACGGTATGTTGTGCTACCTAGAGATTATTATGTTTTGCGTGCATGCCAAAATGCGGTGGCTTTCCCTGCGGTGGCTTTCCCACATTAGTAAACTCCCTTCAAAGAGAGCAACGTTGCTCTCCAAACGATCGTCGATATATATTGTACAGTATATATAATCATATATACTGTGTATATACAGTACAAATATCCTATATTAAAATTGGCTACTGATCGAAGGACCATGTCACTTTGACTCAGACATAACCATAAACAAACACGATATGTATAGGCATATACTGTATATACCGCGGCATTTACACACACACACACACACACACACACACACACACACACACACACACACACACACACACACACACACTTTAAACAGTTGTCAGCTTACTCAAGGACCTCCAAGAGAGTCTCTTTGAAGAACACTTGTCTCCACACGAGGGTTGCTGGCAGTGAGCAGAAACTCAGAACAAGGCTGCCTGCAATAGATCCATTGTTCCATACTTTTGTAACAAAAAGACTGAGGGAGGCAGAGAGAGAGAGAGTCGAGAAACATATAGTCGAAGGGAGGCAGAGAGAGATGCAAGGATGTGGACTTTGTGGAGAGAAAGATGCAGGGAGGTATAGAGTAAGGAAAGGTACTATGTTTACCCAGGGTAACTGGACTAAGCTCAAGAACTTGTTTACAGCCCTGTTTACAGTTCTATGAGCCCTGCTCATAGAACATTTCATGGTAGAAGTTCAATGCCTTAATGAGTGAGATAGACAGAGACAGAGAAATAAGAGTTTAGCAACGGGACATCGGGAGGTCATGAAGAAAGATGACAATGTGTGATATGCCAGATGATAAAAGAATATCATAAATGTGTGATTGTGGTCTACGAGAGGGAGAAAGAGAGGCCTTTGATGTTAAGCGGTGTGAAGTGAGGTAGGGATGGGACGATAGTCATTAGTTTATCGTGATAATAAAAGAATGTCACGATAATCGTTACGTGGAGATTTAAATTGATCGTGAAATTGTCCTCTGTCATACACTATGATGGATGAATTAGCTTTTGTTCAGCTGCAAATGCAGTACCATTTCAAGCGTTTTCCATGCCCATAAAGGCTGATGCTTGTGTGCACATGCACTCCCTAAAGGCTAAGGAAAAACCTCTGCCCTGCACCCGGCTTTGTCAGGCATCTAAGCGAACATAGTTGGCCCATGTTCGGGGGAGGGAAGCTGGGCGGGATAATCGTCATTGCATGTATTCCTACGGGCTGGGACAGCATCTGTCGGCAACGAGTGTTGGGTGGGAGGAGTAGGATGAAGGCCCGGCCTACGTCCTCCCGGTGGGGGCTCCTCACTGGCAGGTGAGTCAGTAAGATACAACAGCAGTGGCGTAAATAAAGATTTGGCTAGTCTAAAATTTAAGAAACAAGAAACAAAAACAAAGTAGTTTTGGCTGACTCTTTTGTGAGGAAGGTTCTGAACCATTGAATGTTAGAGTGTAAACCTACAGGATCGAGTGACGGCTGCACTGTGTGCCTCGAATAATGAGAGCTGACGTCAAGGTTCTCGACGGTTGGAGCCGATGTCACCCTTTTCACCGTGGCCTGTTATCCCATTTTGACCTGCGATCAGATTCTAAAAATGTCTTCTACATCCTGACAGTTTTCTGAAAAAGCTATGCTTCTATGTCAGTCGTTCTTTGATTTTTGAAAAAATAGCAGACCTACAGTACAAGTAGATCTGCTATTTTTCAATAGCTAAAGCATAACATAATGCTAACACCAAAAGGGGTTCCCGCCCCAAAATGGGTTATAGCAGACCAGCAGGCTGATTTTTGCTAAACAATTTTTTTTGAACAAGATTCCTCAAACCATGAACATATTAGCGTCCGATTACTGTGAAGGGCAGGAAGAGATGGCACACTTTTCACATTGGCATATGACGGTGCCACCAGGAGGTCACAATACCCTACCTGATCTATAGCGGAGACCTAGAGGGTGCGTGCCAAGTTTCACGCAAATCGGCCCAGTTATAGGTAAGAGAAATCTGCCACCATGAGGCTGACTAGAAATGTTCAAGTGGCCTAATAAGCACTGCCATGATGCTACTGGTAAAGTGATGCTTGGCATTCACACTCACACTGCCAATATAACAATGCAGTCATTCTGACAAGGTATGAGTGACGTGATATGGACAGAACTAAATATACGGGCAGTATGTTCTCACAGGATGGCAAAAATTAAATATACTCCGTAAACAGCAGGCGTTTCACACGAGTGGGAACGGGGTTAGAGAGAGGTACGGGACAGCCGCAGTATAGTTTACTAAAGCGAGAGAGGTGACAGATCATTCTAAAGAGAGAGAGAGAGAAGAGGAAAAATAGGGAACAGCTCTCATGTTATCACACTGTTTTTAACAACGCCATGGTGGCGACCCAAGGCCGCCACGTCCACGCAACGTCTGTGCAGTGTCTGCTCGGCGCCTGTGCCACGCCGCAGAAGAAGGGCCTTCTTCCAAAAGTCAAAGCCGTTCTGCTCTGTCTGTCAGCTACTCAGGCTGCAGAGTGCCCAGAGATAGTTGGACGGCGTTGGTAGAAGACCCCTTCTGCTTCGGAAGCCAGCTTGGAAGCGGAAGTTATTTATCTCAGGGGGAGGGGGGGGGGGGGTATTCATGCATGCTTCTCATTCTCATTGCGCCGTGTACTGTACATCCACTGGCCCACTTTTGGGGGTACTAAGTGATAGTTGTCGAGTGAAGGGAGGAGAGCTTATTTACAGTATGTGTGGAGCGAGCGACGCAGTTATAGATAGAGCTGTGCAGTAAGTAAAGAATAAACCTTCTGGACAAACCATTTCCTCCAACAACAAGCTCATGCTTATATAACGCTTGTTCATATAGCCTCATCTGATTAACAACTTGTATTCAATATAATTATGTGTGTATACGCAACTACACACACAGGCCTACATGTGCGTGATCAATGCTCTTTGGCCACTCAGAATAGCCAAATGGCATTGATCACGCCTCCAGGTCTTTAGTTTACTCAAGTTAGGGAATAAGACCTGGTACTTAAGACACGCAAAATACAGCCCTGTCAGTGTCTATATTACACCTGTGAGCCACACATGTCTCGGATGGATAAGGCGCCATCAGGTAGGAGGTGTACGCCGAACAGAATCTCTCTTTACGCTCCGTTCCGTCACTCCTCCGCTCACAGTGCATCAAGTGCATCAAGTGCATCATTCTCTCACACATCACTGGGCCCTGGAGAACAAACATACGCACGCGCACACACACACACACACACACACACACACACACACACACACACACACACACACACAACCACCACCTCGTAAGTGAGACAAGGAACTCGCAACACCAAAAGGGTCTGACTTCTGTCACCCTGCTAACTCGCTCTGGACCACATGGCCTTGAATGGAGAGACGAGATAGGAGGATGGAGATGGAGAGAGGAGTGGGAACTTGAGTAGGAGGAGAGAGAAGGAGAGAGGGGGGAGAGGGAGAGGGGGGAGCAGCAACAAAAAAAGGAAATGTGACAGCGCTGCGGAAGATGGAAGAAGAGGAAAAGAGACAGATGGGGCCAGAGAGAGAGAGAGAGAGAGAGACTGAGAGGAGAGAGAAGGCAGGAACAGATAGAGATGGAAACAGAGAGATAGATGCATGCAGTGCCAACAGAGAGGGCACTGTGTATTTTTCCCTGTGCATGTTGTCGTTTGGCTCCCCACCAGTTAGCACGAGGCAGAGCCGCTTGGTAATTATCACCGTGAACCTCCCTCAGAGCACATGTGCTCTCCTGCGCTCGTCCAGCTTTCATTATGATGCACACTGCTTTTCAACCTCCTTCCCCATCAGTTGAACAAAAACACACCCACACCACCCATGTAGCATCTCCTCCACCTGTGGAATGGAGGTGTGTGTGTGTGTGTGTGTGTTTGTGTGCGTGTTTGTGTGTGTGTGTGTGTGTGTGTGTGTGTGTGTGTGTGTTGTGCGCGCGCATGCGCGTGGTATTCAAGGCAAATTACTTCATCTTTGTGAAAGAAGATTCCAGACACTGGGCATTCTGAAATGTACGACTTTCTTGTTTGTTGTTATCCGCCTGCCTCTCCGAATGACTCCTGAGTGTGCTTGCTACAGGGGGTTCTTATCATGGTGGACTCAGCAGCTTGGTCTGCTTTTTCAACAGGTGTTTTCTTTTTAAGAATCCACCACTGGACAGCCAGCTCCTGCAGGCTCCTGATAAGCCTCTATATACACTCAGTCTTCAACCCCCCCCACACCCCCCGCGTAAGCGCCTATATCTGCTAACAGACGCAGAAGCATTTTCCGTGGTCGATTTTCGAGGATAGGCTATCAGAATCTGCTGCGCAACCTTGCAGCTCTCTGAATGTAGACTCACTGTCAGACACACTAGGACCGCCATTTCACAAATGCCTAACTTTTTTGTACTTAATTCTTTCTCTGCTAGGTATGTATATATTCGTATGTATATATTCGTACCCCCCAGCTATGGGACGTTATTTGCTATGTACGTCGTATACAGTACCGACTTTAAATTTGATACGCGCATTCCACACCCCCACAGGGAGTGCAGTGCTCGTCCTCGAGTCGGTCGGACCCGCGGTTCTCAGAACCACCACAAAAGGCTCTGGTCAGGCTCTGCCAGTGGGCCTAATCAGCCTAAATCCCCTCACCTGTGCAATGCCCAGCCTCTGCCTCAGCCAATTGATTGCCATGGCAACCCCACACTTGCCAATTGATTACTTAACCAGTCCACTCTTCAGACACAGGCAGACAGATACAGATACAGACAGTTAAATTGGGTGGTATGACAACAGGTATTGCATACTAGATCTCCATAATTATACAGTATGGGCACAAAAGGGACACACACAGATAGTTTAAACGGGTATTATAAGGTTCCCAAGTTGCATCGTTCCAAAGTAGGCCTGTGGCCGATGGGCACGTACAGGTATAGTCCTTGAAAGAACTAAAGATCAGTTAGTTATTTGATTCATTGTCCTTACATATGATGTAAATATAAAATGAATATACCATAATCCCACCCAGTGGTGGACAGTAGAAAAATGCATTTACTAGAATACTGTACATTAAGTACATCTTATTTTTACTCTTTTTTTTCTCTCGTGAATTTTACAAGGCAAGTATTGTACTTTTGACTCCCCTACAGTACAGAGGCTGCAGTATAGTACTGAAGTCAGCTGTTACTGATACTACAAAAGGTACTCCACTGCGAGTTTGAATAATTTGACCAGTCTGATAATTCTCACCTGTCATTTGAAATACCACAGTCTGTCACAGTCACAGTAATGGTTCAGACGAATTGAGAATCTTGTGAACATTCTGGTAGAACATATAGGATCACACTCTTTGATTGCCTGCGAGTTTAGTCTTTCTTCTTGCTACTTCAGATGAATCATGTCTGCTCCACATCATCACAAAGTGGGTTGCCCATATATGTAGATGCCCTTATCTCCTCAACCCTGCTAGTTCCCTCTGTCTAGTGAAGAGCAGACAGACCTGCCATCACCAGAGATGACTGAACAGGAGCAGACGTCACAGGAAACGCCAAGCTTTCTCAAGTGTGATGTTCTGAGGTGTGAATGTTCACAGGTTTCTCAATTAGTCTGAACAATTTATGTGACTATGACAGGCTCCTAAGGTGACTTCATCTTGGACATAATACAGCGGTTGTTTTCAACCATTTTCATATCAAGGTCCATCATTTATTCGGCATTTGAGACACGGACCACCATTTGATGAGATTTAGCCTCTCAGACCCAAAACTCTTGCTGTTGGATATGATTTTGTCAAAAAATTCCATGCTGTATTGAAAACGTTGATCGAAATAACAATTCTTCTAGATTCTCTAATTGTGTTCATGTAAATGATGTAATGCAGATGTTTAACAGCAACAATATGCAGGAACTTGCGTGTGTTTGAGCGCTGTCCTTGGTGATCTTCCTCCATCCAGAGTTTGGATGTCATTTGTGACTTTGTCTTGTATCGCTCCCGACATGTAAACCCTTCGGGCGAAAGGTAAACAGCGTGTGCTAATGAGATAGCCGACCCTTACAATGACTGCAGGCTGCTACAGCGGGGATGAAACTGAGCCTCTTAAAGTGGACCCGAGTGCTGGCACAGCTTAAAGGAGTATTCAGACGCGACAGGCCAACAGCACGCACACCAAGGCCCGCCCCTGCTCGATCATGATTGGCAGGTTTTTTTGACCCCCAGGGGTTAACTGGGGACAGGGAGGAACTCCTTATATGGTCAGCACACTCTATAGTCACAATAAAACAAAAAAAAATAAGTGATATTTGAATTAAGTGAAATCACTGAATATACCTACACTTCTGCAACTAGCTCACGTTTATATATAATAATGCTTGTTCATAGCCTCATCTGATTAACAACTTCTACAAGCTCACGATGTGTTGTGAATTGACATGACATGTGAGCTTGTAGATTTTGTTTCTTTTCGCCAGGTGAAACCTGGCTTATGATCGCTGCTGTTGGCTATGAGGACCTTTGTCCTTTTGCGCAACCTAGTCCTGATTGGCTGGCCGAGTCTGACCGTATACTCTGAAACGCCGCAGAAAAGAGGGACAGGTGCACAACGGAGAACGCTTGTTTCACCTGGCTGTTAATGATACGCGTGCCATTCTGGTTTATGTTTGATATTTTCTGCTTATAATGATGCCCAACATACAGTATAGGGACAACACGTGCAGTGTGCATATACTATTATACACGGTGTGTAGGCCACAGATTTTATAGCACATCAGCATGTCAATTAAACAACATAAACACTATGTGTTCATGTGGCCCTTGTTACTTAAGTCTATATGTTCAACTCATGAAGAGAACTAATAATGCCCTTCAGTTTAGAAGAACAAGTCATGAATTACATGCTGTGAATTCCTAGAATGTTTCTATTCAAGTGACTTTTGATACTTAAGATTACACACACAAAGAGAACGCGATAATGCATTATTTCAGTCTACTGTAATGTCTTTCATACATAAAGACGTGCATGCAGAGAACTAATAATGTGCAGTTATTCAGAACAAGTCATGAATTACATGCATTCATTCTCACAGTTTATCTATTCAAGTGACCTTTGTTAGTTAAGGTTACACATAAAGATTACGCGATAATGCATTATGATGCACTATTATAATGTAATGCATCATATGAACATCTGTTGATGTGGTGATCAGCATAGTAATATGTGATTGTCAGAACTATTTTCTTTCAGCTCAGTGACTGTGATCGTAGTTCATAAGACTTGCTTCCCAAGTTTTGCTTACGAAATTCCTCAAATCGTGAACCCACAATAAGGTATACCTGCCCTGGTGGAGATGGGAGACCTGTGCTCTAGAGGAGTATACATTTGTCTATAGTTAAGTGTAGTGTTTTTTGAGAATAGACAACACAAAACAGTCTTTGTTTCGGTGAGTAGTAGTAGTAGTAGTAGAGTAGTTTAGCTTATTTTGACTAATGTCGGACCCCTCTCAGGGCAGTGGAATATTTATTTGGTGTGAAGCAGGGCTTTAGAGAGAACTCGCTAATGCACTGGACCAGGGCTAGCTCTCTATCTAATGCACTGGACCAGGGCTAGCTCTCTGTCTAATGCACTGGACCAGGGCTAGCTCTCTGTCTAATGCACTGGACCAGGGCTAGCTCTCTATCTAATGCACTGGACCAGGGCTAGCTCTCTATCTAATACACTGGACCAGGGCTAGCTCTCTATCTAATACACTGGACCAGGGCTAGCTCTCTATCTAATACACTGGACCAGGGCTAGCTCTCTATCTAATACACTGGACCAGGGCTAGCTCTCTGTCACTCTTGGATTGCCAATATGCAAATGCTGGTCAAAGAAGTCTATAACACTTTTTCATAGCACCATCTGATTAAGCAATTACCAAAAGACATTGTGTATGTGTAGCCTATGCGTATATTGTGATACACACAATATACCCAGGCTACACATACAGTAGCCTCTGTATATACAATATTGTGTATCAGATCACTGAGATCAGCATGTTCATTACATTCCATGTCATGGCCTTTCTTAGTTAAGTCTGTTTCACACATAAAGACGCTCATGAAGAGAACTAATAATGCCCTTGAGTTCAGAACAAGTCATGAATTACATGCTGTGAATTCTCAGAATGTATCTATTCAAGTGACCTTTGTTCCTTAAGATTACACACATACAGAGAACACCATAATGCATTATGGTGCATCTGTGTTTATGTGATTATCAGATTCAGATGTGATGTGGGATTGTCAGGACATCTTTTTATGTTTACTGCGATATATGGGACACGCAGCTTATAAGCAAATTGTTAGGAAACATATAGACCCGAAATGGTTTGTAACTCTCAAGGTCTTTACACACTGGGGGTGATTTTTTCATGTGAATAGTTCGCGTTGTGGGCATCACGTTGGTGAAGAAGTGGTGGAAAATCTGAAAGATACCACTGATTTATAAAGAAGCAGGATAATCCGGCAGTCGGGGGTTGTGGAGTGGGAAATTTCGTATATAGTCTTTTTCTTTTTTGTTGCCTAAAATATTGTCTATACTTTAAACAAAAGAAGCCTGTTGGCCTCTGGACTAGGAGGAGATGAGTGGTGAATCATCACATATACACGTCGCATTTATGTGTGTATAGGCATCACAACGCGTAATTTTTGTTGTTGAAAATGTTTGTTCGAGTCGCATCGCTAATTCGCTAGTGTGTAATGACCTTAAGGAGGAACCAATAGGAAGTTAAGAAGGAGTTAAATGAACATGTGCACAGTATATTGGGGTCCCAGAGATAAAACCACAAATCGTGGCCTAATCGCATATCAAACTGCAGGGTCCTTGAAATGTAAACGTTATTACATTATTGTTTGGAATGAGGTGGCTGAACTGTTGATGCTGCTTCCATATACTACTCTTTATTCTGTCATTTTTACTTAGTTGTGCATCGTGTCTCACTCAGAAAATAGACAATCTACAAGCTCATAACTAGACAATCTACAAGCTCATACCATTTCTTCTATTTTCTGTGCGAGACCCACAACTGCATATAAATCATCCATAATGAATAACACTCACTCTTATTACCCCCCCCCCCCCTACTCTTATTCAACCCCCTGCCATTCTCTCAAAAAGAATCCCATGTCCCAGACCTTTTCGCTAATATCTACCCCCACCATGTCAATTATGTTCATGGCTATGGCATCCACTGCTCCGCGAGAAGCCATCAAAGGCTGAAAGGATTCTGGGAGATAATGGCAATGTTTGGCGAGGTCATTGCCATCCCGCATTTGAGGCCAAACTAAATCATATCCCTTTGTTAGGGACTCCGAACACAGAGCGCCCAAGCGTCCTTTCTTTTACGGTGGCTTTGTCTTTGAAGAACCGCCGTGCAAGAACCAGCTCTAGAATTCCTGACGGGTTTCATACGTTACGACCTCAACCACAAGTGGAGCGCTTTCGCCCGTCCCGAACAATGGCAGCACGGGCTGCATGCGTGCAGCCGAGGCAGCGTTGACCCCCATGCACCCTATCAGTGGTTGAGTTACTTCGGTATAGCGGAACGTTCGGGTCACTCTCCCCTTGTATTCGGAAGACGCAGGGCTCTACTGAACATCCGGAGAGAAGGTGGCGTTGTGGAGGCCTCTGGTAGGGCGAGTGTGAAACGACCAACCACAAGCCTCCCCTGGTTGATAATAGACTGTAGCCGTGCAGTCATTATTTGCCCAAGGACTGTAGGAAGAAGCTTTTAGAGCAGACAGCCAGACACCCTCCATAACCCAAGGCTGGCGCGCACACGTGCACGCACACGCACGCGCACACACACACACGCGTACACATTAACACAAACTGGAGGGAGAGAGGTGTCTGAAGGCATGAAGGGCTATACCTGGAAACACCTGGGTATAGATAACTAACGTTTTTCCACTCTTAACCTGTCTTCGCCACTCTTAAATTGTCTCTCCATGGCTTGGGTTTATTTCTCTCCATCTCATTCCTTTTCTCTCTCCCTCCCCTTTGTTCTATGTAGTGTTACACTACGTCGTGTACTTTCTCTTCTGCTTCTCTCCGTCTCACAGGGTGGTGGCCTCTTCCAGTTTTGTCATCAACACTCCACTGTCTTTATTCTCCAATGTAATTCCTACGATCACCCAACCTCCCCCCACATACACACACACACACACACACACACACACACACGCACACACACACCACAGTTCAGCCTCCTTCACTCTCCTCCCTCCTAGCCTAGTTCATTCGGTTAATGATTTTCGCTCTCGGTTCCTTCTGTGGCCGCTGTGACACGTTTTATGTTTTGAAAGGGACCGGCGGCAGGGAGGGGGGTCTTCGACAATGGCCTTTTATGCCCCTTTGAGGGATATATACGAGTGCTTCTTTTGGCGCGGCTTTAATGAAGGCTGTTTCATGTTCTCCGCCGGTGCAAACGTATGGAGATGTATTGTCAGAGGGCCCCCCCACTTCTTCACCCCACAGTGCATTGTCCCTGTTCCTCATCTTCTCTGTGTATTGATCTGAAGGAGGAGGAAGAGGAGGAGGAGGAAGAACGAAGGACAGATGAAACAATGCAATGATAGAAAGACAGTATGAGGGAGAGAAATACGGGCGGGGTGACTTGGGGGGGGGGAGGGGGGGGGGGGCTATAAAGGCTCTGCTATTGGGGAGGAGGGCTCTGGGGGTGAAAGTTAATTTGGTGCCCCGGTCGTGTGCTGCGTTCCAATCGGAGACGAGAGGCCGTGGCGACGGTCCAGGCTCTCTGCACCGATTGCTTCACCCCGCAGCGCTGCCATCGTGGCCATCAACGTGCCCATTATTCCTGACGTGTCTCAAAGACAGTCATTACGGCCCATAAAGAACAGAAGACAGGACGGCGCGAGGAAGAGGAGGGCGAGAGGACATCAGGCAGGGGGAATGACTCGTAATGAGCAGGAGTGATTGAGAGAAAGGGGGACCGCGGAGAGCGACGGAGCGGTACAGAAAAGGTTCCATACAGTCAGTGCGTGCACACTGTATGAATAAGTAAAAATAATTATGACTGGCTGTTTCACCAAGGGCATACTGCGCTGTGACGCTTAAGTCATACTCTGTCGCGTGTCGAACGTGGCTTATCTTATCTGGCCCGGCTATTTCCGGCACACGACACCGCCGAGCGGCGACGTATGCATCGGGTTTAAGAGTGAAGTAGAGTGGAGTTCACACATAAGCAATGTGCCGATGTGCCGGTGTCAGCTCGTGTCAATCCGCTGTGGAAGGCGGCGGTGGCTATAGCGAGGGGCTAGTGGAGTCGCCGCGGGACATAAAAAGCGTAGTCCAACAATCGTTGGATTTAATTGTCTCTCCATAATCAGATTAATTAGCAGACGTATGCTTCTCAGGAGTCCCACAGACAATTGCACCCCCCCCCCCCCCCACACACACACACACACACACACACACAGACACACACACACACACACACACACACTGAGACTTCCCCTCTCTCTCTTTTGTCTCTTTGCCCTCGCTTGCCCTTCAGCGTGTTCGCCCGAGCGTGGCGAGATCTCCCTGGCCATGTAAGACATGCGTCCAAGACGTATGCGGGTGCATGCTGGGCTTACATTTGTGCGTGTGTGTGTGTGTGTGTGTGTGTGTGTGTGTGTGTGCGCAGAAAGACAATCGCACTTGGCACGCGTGTGTATGTATGTGACGGATATCTCCACAGACAGCGGGGAACAGAATTATTCTGAGTGTTTAACATCTAAGGGTGCAGAACAAGGCATGTGTGTCTGTAAAGCAAGAACTATGAGTTCAATGGCAAAACAAGAGGGACGATTCTTTTTTTCTCTTTCCTTCTTCGTTTCCTTCAGGAGAACAAGAGGGGATCTGGGTAAATAATTAATTTCCTTTGGCTCAGGGCTGGTCTTATTGTCACGATGTAACAAACACAAGGACGGACAGCCACAGGGACTCTTATTGCTTGTGAACGACAGAGAGAGACAGAGACAGAGAGAGAGAGAGAGAGAGAGAGAGAGAGAGAGAGAGAGGGAGAGAAAATAGGAGGCATGGTAATGTTCCCTTTGATCATTCCTCGTTAGCCCTTGGTGAGTTTCCGCCCAGAGAGATGGTCAGAGGCTGGCCCCCGGCTCTGTCAGGTGTGTGTGTGTGCAGTGTGTGTGTGTGTGTGTGTGTGTGTGTGTGTGTGTGTGTGCGTGTGCCTGTGTGTGTGTGTGCACCCATGCCTTGGCTAAAGGACAGTATAGTAAAGACACCGCTTCCTCTCTCTAATGCAGCCCAGGTGGAGGTGTTAAGGGGGGGCAAGTGTTCACGATGCACACATAACAATGTACACGTGTCTACACACTCACACACAGGTCAGTGTGTGTGTGTGTGTGTGTGTGTGTGTGTGCGTGTCTGCCGGCCTTGTGCACTGTTTCTGCTGGCATTCTTATGTTCCTTGTAGCCCTCTATGATCTCTC
>NW_027665770.1:0-12321 GCF_963924005.1 Protomyctophum bolini | reverse complement strand
GAGAGAGAGAGACACAGAGAGAGAGACAGGAAATGGAGAGAAAGGGTGAAGGGTGCAAAAAGGAGGGAATTTGTAAAAACGAGCAAAAAGTAAGGAAATAAGGCCAAGAAATATAAAGTCACGTGACCGTCTCTAGTCAGCCGAGTAAACACTAACACGTTTATCTTAACCCTTTTAGGCCCAACGTCCACCTTTAAAACAATATATTCTAAATCATGACAGTGTTCTGACATACCCACAGTGTACATGTTTAATTCTATATCAGTGCTGCTCAATATTTCATGTCAAGGACCCCTAGAAGAATCATTATTATGTAATTGGCCACCGACCTCCGCATCTGAACATATAATTGTTCCAGGACCCTCCCCCCAGAAGCAAAGATTCGCTCTGAAAGAATATATATATATTCAAAGATTTCAGGCACGTTTTCAGGATTTTTCAAAAAATAGCAGACCTACAGTACATGCAAGCTCGTATAGCTTGTAGATCTTCTATTTTTCAATAGCTAAAGTATAACGTATAATGCCTAAAACACCGAACAATGTTCCCGTACAGAATGGGTTAACCCATTCTGACCTGAGATCAGATTCATACGAGGTTTCCACTGGACACACACTGGTCTGATTAACCCATTCTGACCTGAGATCAGATTGTAAAAAATGTCAGTCGTTCTTCGATTTTTCAAAAATAGCAAACCTACAAGCTCGTAGCGCGCCACTCGGTGGCGCGCTACGAGCTTGTAGATCTGCTATTTTTCAATAGCTAAAGCATAACATGATGCTAACACCAAAATGGCTTCCCGTACAGACTGGGTTAAGAGCACATCCATTGCGTTCCCCCTTTCCAATGCATTCTGACCTTTCACAACAGCACCGTGTAATTTCTGTAAAACCCCATTTCTTTTTAATTTGTCTTTATTTGTTTTGTCTTTTTACATCAAGAACAACCCGATGGGAAAATTCACAGAACATTTAGAAACAAAAATACATTTTTTTCCCTCCCTTTATAGATTTTATCGTGTTTGTTACAGTCTGACTGTATCTGGGTTTTATGGCTGTGATTTGAGCCTACGGTATAATATGAACCTGTGCTTTTTCTCTCTCTCTCTCTCTCTGTGTGTGTGTGTGTGTGTGTGTGTGTGTGTGTGTGTGTGTGTGTGTGTGTGTGTGTGTGTGTGTGTGTGTGTGTGTGTGTGTGTGTGTGTGTGTGTGTGTGTGTGTGTGTGTGTGTGTGTGCAGCAACACGAGGAACACACTGACATTACCACCACTACAACCTACCCATGCCCCACCTGCAATAAAACATGTGGTTCCAGGATTGGACTCTTTAGCCACCAGAGAACTCACCTTTAAGGACATATAAGTGGACGTCATCATCGGATTCGATGGACAACCATATAGCAAAGTAAGTGTGTGTGTGTGTGTGTGTGTGTGTGTATCTGATGGTGAGCCACAGTATACAGTGTTTAATTGTCACTTCATCACTGCTAATGTAATCTGTGCCGGAGCCTCTACCGATGTCACCCCAGAGACCCCAGAGGCTGATAGAGAAACACCACACAGCAACAGCAGCAGCAACATGGCCTGCAGGACGGTCGCACCAACTCGGTATTTAAGTCCGGCGTCATTTTGTAGTGCTACGTTACGTCCGGGTCATTTTGTAGTGCTACGTTATGTCCGGGTCATTTTGTAGTGCTACGTTACGTCCGGGTCATTTTGTAGTGCTACGTTATGTCCGGGTCATTTTGTAGTGCTACGTTATGTCCGGGTCATTTTGTAGTGCTACGTTACGTCCGGGTCATTTTGTAGTGTTGCGTTACGTCCGGGTCATTTTGTAGTCCTACGTTACGTCCGGGTCATTTTGTAGTCCTACGTTACGTCCGGGTCATTTTGTAGTGCTACGTTATGTCCGGGTCATTTTCTAGTGCTACGTTACGTCCGGGTCATTTTGTAGTGCTACGTTACGTCCGGGTCATTTTGTAGTGCTACGTTACGTCCGGGTCATTTTGTAGTGCTACGTTACGTCCGGGTCATTTTGTAGTCCTGTTACGTCCGGGTCATTTTGTAGTGCTGCGTTATGTCCGGGTCATTTTCTAGTGCTGCGTTACGTCCGGGTCATTTTGTAGTGCTACGTTACGTCCGGGTCATTTTGTAGTCCTACGTTACGTCCGGGTCATTTTGTAGTGCTACGTTACGTCCGGGTCATTTTGTAGTGCTGCGTTATGTCCGGGTCATTTTCTAGTGCTGCGTTACGTCCGGGTCATTTTGTAGTGCTACGTTACGTCCAGGTCATTTTGTAGTCCTACGTTACGTCCGGGTCATTTTGTAGTGCTACTGTACGTTACGTCCGGGTCATTTTGTAGTCCTACGTTACGTCCGGGTCATTTTGTAGTGCTACGTTACGTCCGGGTCATTTTGTAGTGCTACGTTACGTCCGGGTCATTTTGTAGTGTTGCGTTACGTCCGGGTCATTTTGTAGTCCTGTTACGTCCGGGTCATTTTGTAGTGCTGCGTTACGTCCGGGTCATTTTGTAGTGTTACGTTACGTCCGGGTCATTTTGTGGTGCTACGTTACGTCCGGGTCATTTTGTAGTCCTACGTTACGTCCGGGTCATTTTGTAGTGCTACGTTACGTCCGGGTCATTTTGTAGTGTTACGTTACGTCCGGGTCATTTTGTAGTGCTACGTTACGTCCGGGTCATTTTGTAGTGCTACGTTACGTCCGGGTCATTTTGTGGTGTTACGTTACGTCCGGGTCATTTTGTGGTGCTACGTTACGTCCGGGTCATTTTGTAGTCCTACGTTACGTCCGGGTCATTTTGTAGTGCTACGTTACGTCCGGGTCATTTTGTAGTGTTACGTTACGTCCGGGTCATTTTGTAGTGTTACGTTACGTCCGGGTCATTTTGTAGTGTTACGTTACGTCCGGGTCATTTTGTAGTCCTGTTACGTCCAGGTCATTTTGTAGTCCTACGTTACGTCCGGGTCCAAGTGGCACCAGCTCCCATCCGCATCTCATTGTAAATAGAATATCTAAACGCGTGAATCTTTTTAAAATGACGTTATATTTCCGAAAGGAAGCCATTGATGGTTAAAATGGGTCTCATAATGCTTCCAACTCGAGTAGAATTAATAATGTTTTGTACAAGACTATTATTATCATTATTATTGAAGGTATTTGCTGGGTAAAATATTTCGGGGGCATATTAAGAATGTGTGCAGGCTTGAGTATGTTAAATCTAGTTTGCATTAATGAGGATTTAGTTGATAAAATAAAATGCCGATAGTATTCCATGTGGGGCAGACGGCCTTTTTTGAGTTTAGCTAAAAAAAAACTAAAAACAAACAAAAAACATTATTTTAAACTTTGGAAGTTCCAAAATAGCAGATCTTAGCTCACGCTGTGCCACGCTGTAAAGTTTGTATACTTTTTTTTAAATTGAATTAGTGCAAAGCTTTGAATATAAAAATGCTGGGGGTTAGGGTCCCTATTTTGAGATGGGGGTCGGCGGTCAAATACATGTTTTGTCAGGAACCATTGCTGTAGAAACATATACGTTTGTCAGAAAACTTACAAGACATTTGTAGAATCGGGTCCTCGTGTCTTAATGGGTTAATTCTCAGAGGGGGGGGGGGGGGGGGTAATACCACCGGTTGCCTTTCTAACTTTCCCAGCATGCATAGTGAGAATCCCTGTAATATTTCTATGCTTTAGTCGTTTCCTCTGATTCAGACACTTTTTTGTGTACATTGGAAACATAAAATCATCAAATGCATTAATTGTGTGTATCTTGACTTCATCTTATTTTTCTCCTCAGGACTCCAACGATGTTGATCTCAGCAACCTCACATGTACCCCATGCATCCTACTCAGAGGTTAGTAGTTATCCCAGCAAGCTTGGTATATATATATATATATATATATATATATATATATATATATATATATATATATATATATATCATATGCTCCATTTGTTTTTAGTTTTCCTGCTAAGACAATTTGTTGTGATGAAAAGGTATATGCAGATTAGGGGCAACATCTTTAAATCATGTCCAATTGTATGTACAAGTCTGAGAAACAAAATGTTGAATACTGTTTCAAAGTATTTTTTTGCTTGTTCTTTTACCAAAAACTACTAATTACCAGAAATCACAGCAATTATTCTATTTTTATTTTGTGCGTAGGTGTGTGTGTGTGTGTGTGATTTCTTAAATTAATTTAGTTTTTTGTGATCTGTTTAAGGTGACCTGCATGCAATTCAATATGGCTGTGGATCAGGTCATTGTAAATGACCACATCACCTCCCCTGTTGTGGCCATCGCATTATGCTTTCTCCCTGTTCCATGTCTGCAATAGTGAGTACCCGAAGGAGATGGCTTTGCCGCTGGAGTTCGTGCAAAGGTAAGCAACACATGGTTTTGTAATGTTTATATCTGGGCTATTCGATTTATTATTGTCTGTCATAATGCGTCACTCACAACACAATGTGAGCTTGTAGATCTGCTATTTTCAGGCATGCAGCGACACACCACCCCGTGCCGTACGCTATACCGTACCCCAGATCAGACAGATCTCTCCTTCGGTTCGGAGAAGAAACCCCGTCGCCAATTTATGTCACTCCGGAAGACATTAACCCATTTGGACCTGAGGACGATTCGACAAAATGTCCTGACGGTTTTCTTGAAAAACACCATGTTTTCTAACTGTATGTCCGTCGTTCTCAAGCACCCCCAAAAATATGTGTAATTGGCCGCCGACCCCCATCTGAAAATATGTTGTTCCAGGGACCCCCCCCCCCCACCCATAGAAGCAAGGATTTGAGTTAAAAAACGTTCGCTCTGAAAGAATATGCATTCAAAGATTTCAGCATTCAGGATTTTTCAAAAATAGCAGACCTACAAGCTCGTTGCGTGCCGCGCTTGAGAGCGTCATGAGATGATCATGAGCTTGTAGATCTGCTATTTTTCAATAGCTTAAAGTATAAATGCTTAACCCATTTTGGGCGGGAACCCATCATCATGTCGTGCTTTAGCTATTTAAAAATAGCAGATCTACAAGCTCATAGCGCGCCACCGAGTGGCGCGCTACGAGCTTGTAGCTCTGCTATTTTTGAAAAATCGAAGAGCGACTGACATAGAAGACATTTTTTTAAATCTGATCTCAGGTCAGAATGAAAACTGTCAGGATGTATAGAAGACATTTTTTAGAATCTGATCTCAGGTCAGAATGGAAAACTGTCAGGATGTAGAAGACATTTTTTAGAATCTGATCCCAGGTCAGAATGGAAAACTGTCAGGATGTAGAAGACATTTTTTAGAATCTGATCTCAGGTCAGAATGGGTTAACACACCAAAAGGGGGGTTTTCCCGTACAGAATGGGTTAAAGTGCATCAGCGAGTCTCTTCCCCCCTTCTCTCTCTCCGCGTGCGCGCGCGCGTGTGTCGCTTCCCCCTTTTCTCCCCGTGCCCACCGGCTCCCTGAAAACTCCGTTCCCCCTCTCTCCCGTCCCGCCTTTGAAGTGCGGGCGTGCAGAATGGAGATTCTTCTGCATGGCGTGTTCGCCCCGACGTTGCCCGCAGCGTATCCATTACACAAGTTTAACCCCTTCTGGGCGGGAACCCCCTTTTGGTGTTTCAACAAGCATAATGTTATACTTTAGCTATTATTGAAAAATAGCAGATCTACAAGCTCTCGGTGGCGCGCTACGAGCTTATATATATTCTTTCAGTGTTTCCGTTTTTAACTCAGATCTTTGCTTTTGGGAGGGTCCCTGGAACAACATATTTTCAGATGGGGGTCGGCGGCATATTACATATATACTTTTTGGGGTCCTTGACATGAAATATTGAGAACCACTGATGTAGAAACATGAGGTTTTTCAGAAGAAATACATTTTTTAAAATGCATTTTTTAAAAATTTCGACGTCAGGCCTAAATGGGTTAAAGAATGCTGGGGAGTCGTTTTGGAAAGGCCCTCTCTCTCTCTCTCTCTCTCTCTCTCTCTCCTCCTCTCACTTCACAACCAATTTCTCTGTGTTTTGTGAACTCGGTGTAGTCATGATCCATGTAATCTGTAAATTGGGCCCTTTCTTCCCCGCGCTCGCACTCGCGCCAAACGAGCGCCGTTTGATGTGCAATTATTTTGCTCATTACAAGTTAATTTTATTGTTATAGTTTGCAAATGTTTCTCGCGGGGTCACGATGTTAAAAGTTTTCCAGAGGAAAGTGAGTGAGGAGGAGGAGGAGGAGGAGGAGTAGGAGAGAATTAGACGCTGCTGCGTCGAAGCGGCGTTGGAAGAGCTCATTCCACGGAGAGATGGCTGCCTCCTATCTCTCTCTCTCTCTCTCTCTCTCTCTCTCTCTCCGCTCACTTCCAAGCCCCTTTCAGAAACAACCTGCTGGGTGGTTTTCTAATAGCCGAGGAGGAGAGAAGTTGATCTGGGGATTTATAGCGTGGCAAAATAAATAGAGGTGATCTGAGGGGTTTTATCTGCCGTAAAAAAAGGTTGAGAAAATGGGAGATTTGTGTTGTTTGTTAAAGAACGGAACCAGATAATCCTCCCCTCCGCTGAGAAATCTTTAGCCCATTGCTTTTGTTTAGGGCCCTTTGTGTTCATTCATTCTCTCTCTCTCTCTCTCTCTATGCAGCGTCTTGTGTCTGTTTTACAGATGCAAAGTACACATGATTGAGAAAATATAGTTGGTTGTTATGAGGAGGTTGGAACCCTGCAGTGTGCCTATAGTTGGTTGTTATGAGGAGGTTGGAACCCTGCAGTGTGCCTATAGTTGGTTGTTATGAGGAGGTTGGAACCCTGCAGTGTGCCTATAGTTGGTTGTTATGAGGAGGTTGGAACCCTGCAGTGTGTCTATAGTTGGTTGTTATGAGGAGGTTGGAACCCTGCAGTGTGCCTATAGTTGGTTGTTATGAGGAGGTTGGAACCCTGCAGTGTGTCTATAGTTGGTTGTTATGAGGAGGTTGGAACCCTGCAGTGTGCCTATAGTTGGTTGTTATGAGGAGGTTGGAACCCTGCAGTGTGTCTATAGTTGGTTGTTATGAGGAGGTTGGAACCCTGCAGTGTGTCTATAGTTGGTTGTTATGAGGAGGTTGGAACCCTGCAGTGTGTCTATAGTTGGTTGTTATGAGGAGGTTGGAACCCTGCAGTGTGTCTATAGTTGGTTGTTATGAGGAGGTTGGAACCCTGCAGTGTGCCTATAGTTGGTTGTTATGAGGAGGTTGGAACCCTGCAGTGTGTCTATAGTTGGTTGTTATGAGGAGGTTGGAACCCTGCAGTGTGCCTATAGTTGGTTGTTATGAGGAGGTTGGAACCCTGCAGTGTGCCTATAGTTGGTTGTTATGAGGAGGTTGGAACCCTGCAGTGTGTCTATAGTTGGTTGTTATGAGGAGGTTGGAACCCTGCAGTGTGCCTATAGTTGGTTGTTATGAGGAGGTTGGAACCCTGCAGTGTGTCTATAGTTGGTTGTTATGAGGAGGTTGGAACCCTGCAGTGTGCCTATAGTTGGTTGTTATGAGGAGGTTGGAACCCTGCAGTGTGTCTATAGTTGGTTGTTATGAGGAGGTTGGAACCCTGCAGTGTGCCTATAGTTGGTTGTTATGAGGAGGTTGGAACCCTGCAGTGTGCCTATAGTTGGTTGTTATGAGGAGGTTGGAACCCTGCAGTGTGTCTATAGTTGGTTGTTATGAGGAGGTTGGAACCCTGCAGTGTGCCTATAGTTGGTTGTTATGAGGAGGTTGGAACCCTGCAGTGTGTCTATAGTTGGTTGTTATGAGGAGGTTGGAACCCTGCAGTGTGCCTATAGTTGGTTGTTATGAGGAGGTTGGAACCCTGCAGTGTGTCTATAGTTGGTTGTTATGAGGAGGTTGGAACCCTGCAGTGTGTCTATAGTTGGTTGTTATGAGGAGGTTGGAACCCTGCAGTGTGTCTATAGTTGGTTGTTATGAGGAGGTTGGAACCCTGCAGTGTGTCTATAGTTGGTTGCAGTGAGAGTCAATAACAACAACAACAACAACAACAGAGCTCATCTTTTCCCATCAACATCCTCGTGTCATCCTCTGTGAGTCTCCTCATCCTCTGTGAGTCTCATCCTCTGTGAGTCTCATCATCCTCTGTGAGTCTCATCCTCTGTGAGTCTCATCCTCTGTGAGTCTCCTCATCCTCTGTGAGTCTCATCCTCTGTGAGTCTCATCATCTGTGAGTCTTCTCATCCTCTGTGAGTCTCATCATCTGTGAGTCTTCTCATCCTCTGTGAGTCTCATCATCTGTGAGTCTTCTCATCCTCTGTGAGTCTCCTCATCCTCTGTGAGTCTTCTCATCCTCTGTGAGTCTCCTCATCCTCTGTGAGTCTCCTCATCCTCTGTGAGTCTTCTCATCCTCTGTGAGTCTCCTCATCCTCTGTGAGTCTTTTCATCCTCTGTGAGTCTCCTCATCCTCTGTGAGTCTCCTCATCCTCTGTGAGTCTTCTCCTCATCCTCTGTGAGTCTCCTCATCCTCTGTGAGTCTCCTCATCCTCTGTGAGTCTTCTCATCCTCTGTGAGTCTCCTCATCCTCTGTGAGTCTTTTCATCCTCTGTGAGTCTCCTCATCCTCTGTGAGTCTCCTCATCCTCTGTGAGTCTTCTCATCCTCTGAGAGTCTTCTCATCCTCTGTGAGTCTCCTCATCCTCTGTGAGTCTCCTCATCCTCTGTGAGTCTCCTCATCCTCTGTGAGTCTCCTCATCCTCTGTGAGTCTCCTCATCCTCTGTGAGTCTCCTCATCCTCTGTGAGTCTTCTCATCCTCTGTGAGTCTTCTCATCCTCTGTGAGTCTTCGCAGTCTTCTCATCCTCTGTGAGTCTTCTCATCCTCTGTGAGTCTCCTCATCCTCTGTGAGTCTCCTCATCCTCTGTGAGTCTCCTCATCCTCTGTGAGTCTCATCCTCTGTGAGTCTCCTCATCCTCTGTGAGTCTCCTCATCCTCTGTGAGTCTCATCCTCTGTGAGTCTTCTCATCCTCTGTGAGTCTCATCCTCTGTGAGTCTCATCCTCTGTGAGTCTCCTCATCCTCTGTGAGTCTCATCCTCTGTGAGTCTCCTCATCCTCTGTGAGTCTTCTCATCCTCTGTGAGTCTCCTCATCCTCTGTGAGTCTTCTCCTCTGTGAGTCTCCTCATCCTCTGAGTCTCCTCATCCTCTGTGAGTCTTCTCATCCTCTGTGAGTCTTCTCATCCTCTGTTCTCATCCTCTGTGAGTCTCCTCATCCTCTGTGAGTCTCCTCATCCTCTGAGTCTCCTCATCCTCTGAGTCTCCTCATCCTCTGTGAGTCTCATCCTCTGTGAGTCTCCTCATCCTCTGTGAGTCTCCTCATCCTCTGTGAGTCTCCTCATCCTCTGTGAGTCTCCTCATCCTCTGAGTCTCCTCATCCTCTGTGAGTCTCCTCATCCTCTGTGAGTCTTCTCATCCTCTGTGAGTCTCATCCTCTGTGAGTCTCATCCTCTGTGAGTCTCCTCATCCTCTGTGAGTCTCATCCTCTGTGAGTCTCATCCTCTGTGAGTCTTCTCATCCTCTGTGAGTCTCATCCTCTGTGAGTCTCATCCTCTGTGAGTCTCCTCATCCTCTGTGAGTCTCATCCTCTGTGAGTCTCATCCTCTGTGAGTCTCCTCATCCTCTGTGAGTCTTCTCATCCTCTGTGAGTCTCCTCATCCTCTGTGAGTCTTCTCATCCTCTGTGAGTCTCCTCATCCTCTGTGAGTCTCCTCATCCTCTGTGAGTCTCCTCATCCTCTGAGTCTCCTCATCCTCTGTGAGTCTCCTCATCCTCTGTGAGTCTTCTCATCCTCTGTGAGTCTTCTCATCCTCTGTGAGTCTTCTCATCCTCTGTGAGTCTCCTCATCCTCTGTGAGTCTTCTCATCCTCTGTGAGTCTTCTCATCCTCTGTGAGTCTCCTCATCCTCTGTGAGTCTTCTCATCCTCTGTGAGTCTCCTCATCCTCTGTGAGTCTTCTCAGTCTCCTCATCCTCTGTGAGTCTCCTCATCCTCTGTGAGTCTTCTCATCCTCTGTGAGTCTTCTCATCCTCTGTGAGTCTTCTCAGTCTCCTCATCCTCTGTGAGTCTCCTCATCCTCTGTGAGTCTTCTCAGTCTCCTCATCCTCTGTGAGTCTTCTCATCCTCTGTGAGTCTTCTCTCAACAGTGAAAACGTACTTAACAATAAGACTTTTGTAATACTTCAGATTATTATTTTCCCCCAAAGAAATGTCAGCTATGAGGTTTCATATAAAAGCGTTAAACAAGCATACTATTATTATTATCTTTACCCTCCCCCCCCTCCTCCCTCGCTTAAATGAAACCGCTCCGCTCAGTCAGTGTTTTGGTTTTATTTTTTTTATTTTTAAATTGTTTGATTCAATCCAGTCGTCGCTGCTCAAACAAATTAGTACTTTATCCCCTGGAGCCGTACGAGTGTACGGCCTAACTACTACTATTACTATAACTACTATAACTACTATTACTATAACTACTACTACTACTGGAGCCGTACGAGTGTACGGCCTAACTACTACTATATACACTACTACTATACTATAACTACTACTACTACTACTACTACTACTACTACTACTGGAGCCGTACGAGTGTACGAGTGTACGGCCTATAACTACTACTATTACTGTTACTATTACTACTACTACTACTACTACTACTACTGGAGCTGTACGGCCTATAACTACTACTACTGGAGCCGTACGAGTGTACGGCCTAACTACTACTATACTACTACTACTACTACTTTATCCCCTGGAGCCGTACGAGTGTACGGCCTAACTACTACTACTACTGTATACTACTGTATACTACTACTGTACGGCCTATAACTACTACTACTACTGGAGCCGTACGAGTGTACGGCCTATAACTACTATACTATAACTATAACTACTACTACTGGAGCCGTACGAGTGTACGGCCTATAACTACTACTGTACTACTACTACTGTACGGCCTATAACTATACTATACTAACTACTGTAGCTGTACGGTCTATAACTACTACTACTGGAGCCGTACGAGTGTACGGCCTATAACTATACTATACTAACTACTGTAGCTGTACGGTCTATAACTACTACTACTGGAGCCGTACGAGTGTACGGCCTATAACTACTACTACTGTACTACTACTACTACTGTACGAGTGTACGGCCTATAACTACTACTACTGGAGCCGTACGAGTGTACGGCCTATAACTACTACTACTACTACTACTACTACTACTACTACTACTACTACTACTACTATTAGTACTTTATCCCCTGGAGCCGTACGAGTGTACGGCCTATAACTACTACTGGAGCCGTACGAGTTTACGGCCTATAACTACTACTACTGTACTACTACTACTACTGTACGAGTGTACGGCCTATAACTACTACTATACTAACTACTGTAGCTGTACGGCCTATAACTACTACTACGGCACTCAGACGGTTTAGTGTACGGCCTATAACTACTACTATACTAACTACTGTAGCTGTACGGCCTATAACTACTACTACGGCACTCAGACGGTTTAGTGTACGGCCTATAACTACTACTATACTAACTACTGTAGCTGTACGGCCTATAACTACTACTACGGCACTCAGACGGTTTAGTGTACGGCCTATAACTACTACTATACTAACTACTGTAGCTGTACGGCCTATAACTACTACTACGGCACTCAGACGGTTTAGTGTACGGCCTATAACTACTATACTAACTACTGTAGCTGTACGGCCTATAACTACTACTACGGCACTCAGACGGTTTAGTGTACGGCCTATAACTACTATACTAACTACTGTAGCTGTACGGCCTATAACTACTACTACGGCACTCAGACGGTTTAGTGTACGGCCTATAACTACTATACTAACTACTGTAGCTGTACGGCCTATAACTACTACTACGGCACTCAGACGGTTTAGTGTAACGGCCTATAACTACTATACTAACTACTGTAGCTGTACGGCCTATAACTACTACTACGGCACTCAGACGGTTTAGTGTACGGCCTATAACTACTATACTAACTACTGTAGCTGTACGGCCTATAACTACTACTACGGCACTCAGACGGTTTCTACAACCCTCTCTGCATTTGAGGACGAGAGAGATAGCACCGACTGTCTGTGAGCGCTTCTCTCTCTCTCTCTCTCTCTCTCTCTCTCTCTCTTTAATGTATCCCTCTCTCTCTCTCTCTCTCTCTCTCTATTTCTCTCTCTCTCTCTCTCTCTCTCTCTCTCTCTCTCTCTCTTTAATGTATCCCTCCCTCTCTCTCTCTCTCCCCC
>NW_027665771.1:7500-61567 GCF_963924005.1 Protomyctophum bolini | reverse complement strand
GTCACTTTCACAGTCCCAAAGTGCCATTTTCACAGTAAAAAGGCCTGGTTCACTTTTGCTTAGCTTAGTCTGTAACTTGAAAACTATGTACCGTATGGCCCTATAAACTGTGTTGGGATGAAAGCTAGCCACTTTGAGCATTGTGGCAAGAGCTGGGGCAGTTTGGACAACAGGGAACGAACAGGGCCAAAATGTCACTTTCACAGTCCCAAAGTGCCATTTTCACAGTAAAAAGGCCTGGTTCACTTTTGCTTAGCTTAGTCTGTAACTTGAAAACTATGTACCGTATGGCCCTATAAACTGTGTTGGGATGAAAGCTAGCCACTTTGAGCAATGTGGAAGTGCTGGGGCAGTTTGGGACAACAGGGCCAAAATGTCACTTTCACAGTCCCAAAGTGCCATTTTCACAGTAAAAAGGCCTGGTTCACTTTTGCTTAGCTTAGTCTGTAACTTGAAAACTATGTACCGTATGGCCCTATAAACTGTGTTGGGATGAAAGCTAGCCACTTTGAGCAATGTGGGAAGTGCTGGGGCAGTTTGGGACAACAGGGCCAAAATGTCACTTTCACAGTCCCAAAGTGCCGTTTTCACAGTAAAAAAAAAAAGATTCATTTTGCTTAGCTTAGTCTGTAACTTGAAAACTATGTACCGTATGGCCCTATAAACTGTGTTGGGATGAAAGCTAGCCACTTTGAGCAATGTGGGAAGTGCTGGGGCAGTTTGGGACAACAGGGCCAAAATGTCACTTTCACAGTCCCAAAGTGCCATTTTCACAGTAAAAAGGCCTGGTTCACTTTTGCTTAGCTTAGTCTGTAACTTGAAAACTATGTACCGTATGGCCCTATAAACTGTGTTGGGATGAAAGCTAGCCACTTTGAGCAATGTGGGAAGTGCTGGGGCAGTTTGGGACAACAGGGCCAAAATGTCACTTTCACAGTCCCAAAGTGCCATTTTCACAGTAAAAAGGCCTGGTTCACTTTTGCTTAGCTTAGTCTGTAACTTGAAAACTATGTACCGTATGGCCCTATAAACTGTGTTGGGATGAAAGCTAGCCACTTTGAGCAGTGTGGGAAGTGCTGGGGCAGTTTGGGACAACAGGGCCAAAATGTCACTTTCACAGTCCCAAAGTGCCATTTTCACAGTAAAAAGGCCTGGTTCACTTTTGCTTAGCTTAGTCTGTAACTTGAAAACTATGTACCGTATGGCCCTATAAACTGTGTTGGGATGAAAGCTAGCCACTTTGAGCATTGTGGCAAGAGCTGGGGCAGTTTGGGACAACAGGGAACGAACAGGGCCAAAATGTCACTTTCACAGTCCCAAAGTGCCATTTTCACAGTAAAAAGGCCTGGTTCACTTTTGCTTAGCTTAGTCTGTAACTTGAAAACTATGTACCGTATGGCCCTATAAACTGTGTTGGGATGAAAGCTAGCCACTTTGAGCAATGTGGGAAGTGCTGGGGCAGTTTGGGACAACAGGGCCAAAATGTCACTTTCACAGTCCCAAAGTGCCATTTTCACAGTAAAAAGGCCTGGTTCACTTTTGCTTAGCTTAGTCTGTAACTTGAAAACTATGTACCGTATGGCCCTATAAACTGTGTTGGGATGAAAGCTAGCCACTTTGAGCAATGTGGGAAGTGCTGGGGCAGTTTGGGACAACAGGGCCAAAATGTCACTTTCACAGTCCCAAAGTGCCGTTTTCACAGTAAAAAAAAAAAGATTCATTTTGCTTAGCTTAGTCTGTAACTTGAAAACTATGTACCGTATGGCCCTATAAACTGTGTTGGGATGAAAGCTAGCCACTTTGAGCAATGTGGGAAGTGCTGGGCAGTTTGGGACAACAGGGCCAAAATGTCACTTTCACAGTCCCAAAGTGCCATTTTCACAGTAAAAAGGCCTGGTTCACTTTTGCTTAGCTTAGTCTGTAACTTGAAAACTATGTACCGTATGGCCCTATAAACTGTGTTGGGATGAAAGCTAGCCACTTTGAGCAATGTGGGAAGTGCTGGGGCAGTTTGGGACAACAGGGCCAAAATGTCACTTTCACAGTCCCAAAGTGCCATTTTCACAGTAAAAAGGCCTGGTTCACTTTTGCTTAGCTTAGTCTGTAACTTGAAAACTATGTACCGTATGGCCCTATAAACTGTGTTGGGATGAAAGCTAGCCACTTTGAGCAATGTGGGAAGTGCTGGGGCAGTTTGGGACAACAGGGCCAAAATGTCACTTTCACAGTCCCAAAGTGCCATTTTCACAGTAAAAAAAAAACAGATTCATTTTGCTTAGCTTAGTCTGTAACTTGAAAACTATGTACCGTATGGCCCTATAAACTGTGTTGGGATGAAAGCTAGCCACTTTGAGCAATGTGGGAAGTGCTGGGGCAGTTTGGGACAACAGGGCCAAAATGTCACTTTCACAGTCCCAAAGTGCCATTTTCACAGTAAAAAGGCCTGGTTCACTTTTGCTTAGCTTAGTCTGTAACTTGAAAACTATGTACCGTATGGCCCTATAAACTGTGTTGGGATGAAAGCTAGCCACTTTGAGCAATGTGGGAAGTGCTGGGGCAGTTTGGGACAACAGGGCCAAAATGTCACTTTCACAGTCCCAAAGTGCCATTTTCACAGTAAAAAAAAACAGATTCATTTTGCTTAGCTTAGTCTGTAACTTGAAAACTATGTACCGTATGGCCCTATAAACTGTGTTGGGATGAAAGCTAGCCACTTTGAGCAATGTGGGAAGTGCTGGGGCAGTTTGGGACAACAGGGCCAAAATGTCACTTTCACAGTCCCAAAGTGCCGTTTTCACAGTAAAAAAAAAAAAGATTCATTTTGCTTAGCTTTGTCTGTAACTTGAAAACTATGTACCGTATGGCCCTATAAACTGTGTTGGGATGAAAGCTAGCCACTTTGAGCAATGTGGGAAGTGCTGGGGCAGTTTGGGACAACAGGGCCAAAATGTCACTTTCACAGTCCCAAAGTGCCATTTTCACAGTAAAAAGGCCTGGTTCACTTTTGCTTAGCTTAGTCTGTAACTTGAAAACTATGTACCGTATGGCCCTATAAACTGTGTTGGGATGAAAGCTAGCCACTTTGAGCAATGTGGGAAGTGCTGGGGCAGTTTGGGACAACAGGGCCAAAATGTCACTTTCACAGTCCCAAAGTGCCATTTTCACAGTAAAAAGGCCTGGTTCACTTTTGCTTAGCTTAGTCTGTAACTTGAAAACTATGTACCGTATGGCCCTATAAACTGTGTTGGGATGAAAGCTAGCCACTTTGAGCATTGTGGCAAGAGCTGGGGCAGTTTGGGACAACAGGGAACGAACAGGGCCAAAATGTCACTTTCACAGTCCCAAAGTGCCATTTTCACAGTAAAAAGGCCTGGTTCACTTTTGCTTAGCTTAGTCTGTAACTTGAAAACTATGTACCGTATGGCCCTATAAACTGTGTTGGGATGAAAGCTAGCCACTTTGAGCAATGTGGGAAGTGCTGGGGCAGTTTGGGACAACAGGGCCAAAATGTCACTTTCACAGTCCCAAAGTGCCATTTTCACAGTAAAAAGGCCTGGTTCACTTTTGCTTAGCTTAGTCTGTAACTTGAAAACTATGTACCGTATGGCCCTATAAACTGTGTTGGGATGAAAGCTAGCCACTTTGAGCAGTGTGGGAAGTGCTGGGGCAGTTTGGGACAACAGGGCCAAAATGTCACTTTCACAGTCCCAAAGTGCCATTTTCACAGTAAAAAGGCCTGGTTCACTTTTGCTTAGCTTAGTCTGTAACTTGAAAACTATGTACCGTATGGCCCTATAAACTGTGTTGGGATGAAAGCTAGCCACTTTGAGCATTGTGGCAAGAGCTGGGGCAGTTTGGGACAACAGGGAACGAACAGGGCCAAAATGTCACTTTCACAGTCCCAAAGTGCCATTTTCACAGTAAAAAGGCCTGGTTCACTTTTGCTTAGCTTAGTCTGTAACTTGAAAACTATGTACCGTATGGCCCTATAAACTGTGTTGGGATGAAAGCTAGCCACTTTGAGCAATGTGGGAAGTGCTGGGGCAGTTTGGGACAACAGGGCCAAAATGTCACTTTCACAGTCCCAAAGTGCCATTTTCACAGTAAAAAGGCCTGGTTCACTTTTGCTTAGCTTAGTCTGTAACTTGAAAACTATGTACCGTATGGCCCTATAAACTGTGTTGGGATGAAAGCTAGCCACTTTGAGCAATGTGGGAAGTGCTGGGGCAGTTTGGGACAACAGGGCCAAAATGTCACTTTCACAGTCCCAAAGTGCCATTTTCACAGTAAAAAGGCCTGGTTCACTTTTGCTTAGCTTAGTCTGTAACTTGAAAACTATGTACCGTATGGCCCTATAAACTGTGTTGGGATGAAAGCTAGCCACTTTGAGCAATGTGGGAAGTGCTGGGGCAGTTTGGGACAACAGGGCCAAAATGTCACTTCACAGTCCCAAAGTGCCGTTTTCACAGTAAAAAAAAAAAGATTCATTTTGCTTAGCTTAGTCTGTAACTTGAAAACTATGTACCGTATGGCCCTATAAACTGTGTTGGGATGAAAGCTAGCCACTTTGAGCAATGTGGGAAGTGCTGGGGCAGTTTGGGACAACAGGGCCAAAATGTCACTTTCACAGTCCCAAAGTGCCATTTTCACAGTAAAAAGGCCTGGTTCACTTTTGCTTAGCTTAGTCTGTAACTTGAAAACTATGTACCGTATGGCCCTATAAACTGTGTTGGGATGAAAGCTAGCCACTTTGAGCAATGTGGGAAGTGCTGGGGCAGTTTGGGACAACAGGGCCAAAATGTCACTTTCACAGTCCCAAAGTGCCATTTTCACAGTAAAAAGGCCTGGTTCACTTTTGCTTAGCTTAGTCTGTAACTTGAAAACTATGTACCGTATGGCCCTATAAACTGTGTTGGGATGAAAGCTAGCCACTTTGAGCAGTGTGGGAAGTGCTGGGGCAGTTTGGGACAACAGGGCCAAAATGTCACTTTCACAGTCCCAAAGTGCCATTTTCACAGTAAAAAGGCCTGGTTCACTTTTGCTTAGCTTAGTCTGTAACTTGAAAACTATGTACCGTATGGCCCTATAAACTGTGTTGGGATGAAAGCTAGCCACTTTGAGCATTGTGGCAAGAGCTGGGGCAGTTTGGGACAACAGGGAACGAACAGGGCCAAAATGTCACTTTCACAGTCCCAAAGTGCCATTTTCACAGTAAAAAGGCCTGGTTCACTTTTGCTTAGCTTAGTCTGTAACTTGAAAACTATGTACCGTATGGCCCTATAAACTGTGTTGGGATGAAAGCTAGCCACTTTGAGCAATGTGGGAAGTGCTGGGGCAGTTTGGGACAACAGGGCCAAAATGTCACTTTCACAGTCCCAAAGTGCCATTTTCACAGTAAAAAGGCCTGGTTCACTTTTGCTTAGCTTAGTCTGTAACTTGAAAACTATGTACCGTATGGCCCTATAAACTGTGTTGGGATGAAAGCTAGCCACTTTGAGCAATGTGGGAAGTGCTGGGGCAGTTTGGGACAACAGGGCCAAAATGTCACTTTCACAGTCCCAAAGTGCCATTTTCACAGTAAAAAGGCCTGGTTCACTTTTGCTTAGCTTAGTCTGTAACTTGAAAACTATGTACCGTATGGCCCTATAAACTGTGTTGGGATGAAAGCTAGCCACTTTGAGCAATGTGGGAAGTGCTGGGGCAGTTTGGGACAACAGGGCCAAAATGTCACTTTCACAGTCCCAAAGTGCCGTTTTCACAGTAAAAAAAAAAAGATTCATTTTGCTTAGCTTAGTCTGTAACTTGAAAACTATGTACCGTATGGCCCTATAAACTGTGTTGGGATGAAAGCTAGCCACTTTGAGCAATGTGGGAAGTGCTGGGGCAGTTTGGGACAACAGGGCCAAAATGTCACTTTCACAGTCCCAAAGTGCCATTTTCACAGTAAAAAGGCCTGGTTCACTTTTGCTTAGCTTAGTCTGTAACTTGAAAACTATGTACCGTATGGCCCTATAAACTGTGTTGGGATGAAAGCTAGCCACTTTGAGCAATGTGGGAAGTGCTGGGGCAGTTTGGGACAACAGGGCCAAAATGTCACTTTCACAGTCCCAAAGTGCCATTTTCACAGTAAAAAGGCCTGGTTCACTTTTGCTTAGCTTAGTCTGTAACTTGAAAACTATGTACCGTATGGCCCTATAAACTGTGTTGGGATGAAAGCTAGCCACTTTGAGCAATGTGGGAAGTGCTGGGGCAGTTTGGGACAACAGGGCCAAAATGTCACTTTCACAGTCCCAAAGTGCCATTTTCACAGTAAAAAAAAAACAGATTCATTTTGCTTAGCTTAGTCTGTAACTTGAAAACTATGTACCGTATGGCCCTATAAACTGTGTTGGGATGAAAGCTAGCCACTTTGAGCAATGTGGGAAGTGCTGGGGCAGTTTGGGACAACAGGGCCAAAATGTCACTTTCACAGTCCCAAAGTGCCATTTTCACAGTAAAAAGGCCTGGTTCACTTTTGCTTAGCTTAGTCTGTAACTTGAAAACTATGTACCGTATGGCCCTATAAACTGTGTTGGGATGAAAGCTAGCCACTTTGAGCAATGTGGGAAGTGCTGGGGCAGTTTGGGACAACAGGGCCAAAATGTCACTTTCACAGTCCCAAAGTGCCATTTTCACAGTAAAAAAAAACAGATTCATTTTGCTTAGCTTAGTCTGTAACTTGAAAACTATGTACCGTATGGCCCTATAAACTGTGTTGGGATGAAAGCTAGCCACTTTGAGCAATGTGGGAAGTGCTGGGGCAGTTTGGGACAACAGGGCCAAAATGTCACTTTCACAGTCCCAAAGTGCCGTTTTCACAGTAAAAAAAAAAAGATTCATTTTGCTTAGCTTTGTCTGTAACTTGAAAACTATGTACCGTATGGCCCTATAAACTGTGTTGGGATGGAAGCTAGCCACTTTGAGCAATGTGGGAAGTGCTGGGGCAGTTTGGGACAACAGGGCCAAAATGTCACTTTCACAGTCCCAAAGTGCCATTTTCACAGTAAAAAGGCCTGGTTCACTTTTGCTTAGCTTAGTCTGTAACTTGAAAACTATGTACCGTATGGCCCTATAAACTGTGTTGGGATGAAAGCTAGCCACTTTGAGCAATGTGGGAAGTGCTGGGGCAGTTTGGGACAACAGGGCCAAAATGTCACTTTCACAGTCCCAAAGTGCCATTTTCACAGTAAAAAGGCCTGGTTCACTTTTGCTTAGCTTAGTCTGTAACTTGAAAACTATGTACCGTATGGCCCTATAAACTGTGTTGGGATGAAAGCTAGCCACTTTGAGCATTGTGGCAAGAGCTGGGGCAGTTTGGGACAACAGGGAACGAACAGGGCCAAAATGTCACTTTCACAGTCCCAAAGTGCCATTTTCACAGTAAAAAGGCCTGGTTCACTTTTGCTTAGCTTAGTCTGTAACTTGAAAACTATGTACCGTATGGCCCTATAAACTGTGTTGGGATGAAAGCTAGCCACTTTGAGCAATGTGGGAAGTGCTGGGGCAGTTTGGGACAACAGGGCCAAAATGTCACTTTCACAGTCCCAAAGTGCCATTTTCACAGTAAAAAGGCCTGGTTCACTTTTGCTTAGCTTAGTCTGTAACTTGAAAACTATGTACCGTATGGCCCTATAAACTGTGTTGGGATGAAAGCTAGCCACTTTGAGCAATGTGGGAAGTGCTGGGGCAGTTTGGGACAACAGGGCCAAAATGTCACTTTCACAGTCCCAAAGTGCCATTTTCACAGTAAAAAGGCCTGGTTCACTTTTGCTTAGCTTAGTCTGTAACTTGAAAACTATGTACCGTATGGCCCTATAAACTGTGTTGGGATGAAAGCTAGCCACTTTGAGCAATGTGGGAAGTGCTGGGGCAGTTTGGGACAACAGGGCCAAAATGTCACTTTCACAGTCCCAAAGTGCCATTTTCACAGTAAAAAGGCCTGGTTCACTTTTGCTTAGCTTAGTCTGTAACTTGAAAACTATGTACCGTATGGCCCTATAAACTGTGTTGGGATGAAAGCTAGCCACTTTGAGCAATGTGGGAAGTGCTGGGGCAGTTTGGGACAACAGGGCCAAAATGTCACTTTCACAGTCCCAAAGTGCCATTTTCACAGTAAAAAGGCCTGGTTCACTTTTGCTTAACTTAGTCTGTAACTTGAAAACTATGTACCGTATGGCCCTATAAACTGTGTTGGGATGAAAGCTAGCCACTTTGAGCAATGTGGGAAGTGCTGGGGCAGTTTGGGACAACAGGGCCAAAATGTCACTTTCACAGTCCCAAAGTGCCGTTTTCACAGTAAAAAAGAAAAGATTCATTTTGCTTAGCTTAGTCTGTAACTTGAAAACTATGTACCGTATGGCCCTATAAACTGTGTTGGGATGAAAGCTAGCCACTTTGAGCAATGTGGGAAGTGCTGGGGCAGTTTGGGACAACAGGGCCAAAATGTCACTTTCACAGTCCCAAAGTGCCATTTTCACAGTAAAAAGGCCTGGTTCACTTTTGCTTAGCTTAGTCTGTAACTTGAAAACTATGTACCGTATGGCCCTATAAACTGTGTTGGGATGAAAGCTAGCCACTTTGAGCAATGTGGGAAGTGCTGGGGCAGTTTGGGACAACAGGGCCAAAATGTCACTTTCACAGTCCCAAAGTGCCATTTTCACAGTAAAAAGGCCTGGTTCACTTTTGCTTAGCTTAGTCTGTAACTTGAAAACTATGTACCGTATGGCCCTATAAACTGTGTTGGGATGAAAGCTAGCCACTTTGAGCAGTGTGGGAAGTGCTGGGGCAGTTTGGGACAACAGGGCCAAAATGTCACTTTCACAGTCCCAAAGTGCCATTTTCACAGTAAAAAGGCCTGGTTCACTTTTGCTTAGCTTAGTCTGTAACTTGAAAACTATGTACCGTATGGCCCTATAAACTGTGTTGGGATGAAAGCTAGCCACTTTGAGCATTGTGGCAAGAGCTGGGGCAGTTTGGGACAACAGGGAACGAACAGGGCCAAAATGTCACTTTCACAGTCCCAAAGTGCCATTTTCACAGTAAAAAGGCCTGGTTCACTTTTGCTTAGCTTAGTCTGTAACTTGAAAACTATGTACCGTATGGCCCTATAAACTGTGTTGGGATGAAAGCTAGCCACTTTGAGCAATGTGGGAAGTGCTGGGGCAGTTTGGGACAACAGGGCCAAAATGTCACTTTCACAGTCCCAAAGTGCCATTTTCACAGTAAAAAGGCCTGGTTCACTTTTGCTTAGCTTAGTCTGTAACTTGAAAACTATGTACCGTATGGCCCTATAAACTGTGTTGGGATGAAAGCTAGCCACTTTGAGCAATGTGGGAAGTGCTGGGGCAGTTTGGGACAACAGGGCCAAAATGTCACTTTCACAGTCCCAAAGTGCCATTTTCACAGTAAAAAGGCCTGGTTCACTTTTGCTTAGCTTAGTCTGTAACTTGAAAACTATGTACCGTATGGCCCTATAAACTGTGTTGGGATGAAAGCTAGCCACTTTGAGCAATGTGGGAAGTGCTGGGGCAGTTTGGGACAACAGGGCCAAAATGTCACTTTCACAGTCCCAAAGTGCCGTTTTCACAGTAAAAAAAAAGATTCATTTTGCTTAGCTTAGTCTGTAACTTGAAAACTATGTACCGTATGGCCCTATAAACTGTGTTGGGATGAAAGCTAGCCACTTTGAGCAATGTGGGAAGTGCTGGGGCAGTTTGGGACAACAGGGCCAAAATGTCACTTTCACAGTCCCAAAGTGCCATTTTCACAGTAAAAAGGCCTGGTTCACTTTTGCTTAGCTTAGTCTGTAACTTGAAAACTATGTACCGTATGGCCCTATAAACTGTGTTGGGATGAAAGCTAGCCACTTTGAGCAATGTGGGAAGTGCTGGGGCAGTTTGGGACAACAGGGCCAAAATGTCACTTTCACAGTCCCAAAGTGCCATTTTCACAGTAAAAAGGCCTGGTTCACTTTTGCTTAGCTTAGTCTGTAACTTGAAAACTATGTACCGTATGGCCCTATAAACTGTGTTGGGATGAAAGCTAGCCACTTTGAGCAATGTGGGAAGTGCTGGGGCAGTTTGGGACAACAGGGCCAAAATGTCACTTTCACAGTCCCAAAGTGCCATTTTCACAGTAAAAAAAAAACAGATTCATTTTGCTTAGCTTAGTCTGTAACTTGAAAACTATGTACCGTATGGCCCTATAAACTGTGTTGGGATGAAAGCTAGCCACTTTGAGCAATGTGGGAAGTGCTGGGGCAGTTTGGGACAACAGGGCCAAAATGTCACTTTCACAGTCCCAAAGTGCCATTTTCACAGTAAAAAAGCCTGGTTCACTTTTGCTTAGCTTAGTCTGTAACTTGAAAACTATGTACCGTATGGCCCTATAAACTGTGTTGGGATGAAAGCTAGCCACTTTGAGCAATGTGGGAAGTGCTGGGGCAGTTTGGGACAACAGGGCCAAAATGTCACTTTCACAGTCCCAAAGTGCCATTTTCACAGTAAAAAGGCCTGGTTCACTTTTGCTTAGCTTAGTCTGTAACTTGAAAACTATGTACCGTATGGCCCTATAAACTGTGTTGGGATGAAAGCTAGCCACTTTGAGCAATGTGGGAAGTGCTGGGGCAGTTTGGGACAACAGGGCCAAAATGTCACTTTCACAGTCCCAAAGTGCCATTTTCACAGTAAAAAAAAAACAGATTCATTTTGCTTAGCTTAGTCTGTAACTTGAAAACTATGTACCGTATGGCCCTATAAACTGTGTTGGGATGAAAGCTAGCCACTTTGAGCAATGTGGGAAGTGCTGGGGCAGTTTGGGACAACAGGGCCAAAATGTCACTTTCACAGTCCCAAAGTGCCATTTTCACAGTAAAAAGGCCTGGTTCACTTTTGCTTAGCTTAGTCTGTAACTTGAAAACTATGTACCGTATGGCCCTATAAACTGTGTTGGGATGAAAGCTAGCCACTTTGAGCAATGTGGGAAGTGCTGGGGCAGTTTGGGACAACAGGGCCAAAATGTCACTTTCACAGTCCCAAAGTGCCATTTTCACAGTAAAAAAAAACAGATTCATTTTGCTTAGCTTAGTCTGTAACTTGAAAACTATGTACCGTATGGCCCTATAAACTGTGTTGGGATGAAAGCTAGCCACTTTGAGCAATGTGGGAAGTGCTGGGGCAGTTTGGGACAACAGGGCCAAAATGTCACTTTCACAGTCCCAAAGTGCCGTTTTCACAGTAAAAAAAAAAAGATTCATTTTGCTTAGCTTTGTCTGTAACTTGAAAACTATGTACCGTATGGCCCTATAAACTGTGTTGGGATGAAAGCTAGCCACTTTGAGCAATGTGGGAAGTGCTGGGGCAGTTTGGGACAACAGGGCCAAAATGTCACTTTCACAGTCCCAAAGTGCCATTTTCACAGTAAAAAGGCCTGGTTCACTTTTGCTTAGCTTAGTCTGTAACTTGAAAACTATGTACCGTATGGCCCTATAAACTGTGTTGGGATGAAAGCTAGCCACTTTGAGCAATGTGGGAAGTGCTGGGGCAGTTTGGGACAACAGGGCCAAAATGTCACTTTCACAGTCCCAAAGTGCCATTTTCACAGTAAAAAGGCCTGGTTCACTTTTGCTTAGCTTAGTCTGTAACTTGAAAACTATGTACCGTATGGCCCTATAAACTGTGTTGGGATGAAAGCTAGCCACTTTGAGCATTGTGGCAAGAGCTGGGGCAGTTTGGGACAACAGGGAACGAACAGGGCCAAAATGTCACTTTCACAGTCCCAAAGTGCCATTTTCACAGTAAAAAGGCCTGGTTCACTTTTGCTTAGCTTAGTCTGTAACTTGAAAACTATGTACCGTATGGCCCTATAAACTGTGTTGGGATGAAAGCTAGCCACTTTGAGCAATGTGGGAAGTGCTGGGGCAGTTTGGGACAACAGGGCCAAAATGTCACTTTCACAGTCCCAAAGTGCCATTTTCACAGTAAAAAGGCCTGGTTCACTTTTGCTTAGCTTAGTCTGTAACTTGAAAACTATGTACCGTATGGCCCTATAAACTGTGTTGGGATGAAAGCTAGCCACTTTGAGCAATGTGGGAAGTGCTGGGGCAGTTTGGGACAACAGGGCCAAAATGTCACTTTCACAGTCCCAAAGTGCCATTTTCACAGTAAAAAGGCCTGGTTCACTTTTGCTTAGCTTAGTCTGTAACTTGAAAACTATGTACCGTATGGCCCTATAAACTGTGTTGGGATGAAAGCTAGCCACTTTGAGCAATGTGGGAAGTGCTGGGGCAGTTTGGGACAACAGGGCCAAAATGTCACTTTCACAGTCCCAAAGTGCCATTTTCACAGTAAAAAGGCCTGGTTCACTTTTGCTTAGCTTAGTCTGTAACTTGAAAACTATGTACCGTATGGCCCTATAAACTGTGTTGAGATGAAAGCTAGCCACTTTGAGCAATGTGGGAAGTGCTGGGGCAGTTTGGGACAACAGGGCCAAAATGTCACTTTCACAGTCCCAAAGTGCCGTTTTCACAGTAAAAAAAAAAAGATTCATTTTGCTTAGCTTAGTCTGTAACTTGAAAACTATGTACCGTATGGCCCTATAAACTGTGTTGGGATGAAAGCTAGCCACTTTGAGCAATGTGGGAAGTGCTGGGGCAGTTTGGGACAACAGGGCCAAAAGGTCACTTTCACAGTCCCAAAGTGCCATTTTCACAGTAAAAAGGCCTGGTTCACTTTTGCTTAGCTTAGTCTGTAACTTGAAAACTATGTACCGTATGGCCCTATAAGCTGTGTTGGGATGAAAGCTAGCCACTTTGAGCAATGTGGGAAGTGCTGGGGCAGTTTGGGACAACAGGGCCAAAATGTCACTTTCACAGTCCCAAAGTGCCATTTTCACAGTAAAAAGGCCTGGTTCACTTTTGCTTAGCTTAGTCTGTAACTTGAAAACTATGTACCGTATGGCCCTATAAACTGTGTTGGGATGAAAGCTAGCCACTTTGAGCAGTGTGGGAAGTGCTGGGGCAGTTTGGGACAACAGGGCCAAAATGTCACTTTCACAGTCCCAAAGTGCCATTTTCACAGTAAAAAGGCCTGGTTCACTTTTGCTTAGCTTAGTCTGTAACTTGAAAACTATGTACCGTATGGCCCTATAAACTGTGTTGGGATGAAAGCTAGCCACTTTGAGCATTGTGGCAAGAGCTGGGGCAGTTTGGGACAACAGGGAACGAACAGGGCCAAAATGTCACTTTCACAGTCCCAAAGTGCCATTTTCACAGTAAAAAGGCCTGGTTCACTTTTGCTTAGCTTAGTCTGTAACTTGAAAACTATGTACCGTATGGCCCTATAAACTGTGTTGGGATGAAAGCTAGCCACTTTGAGCAATGTGGGAAGTGCTGGGGCAGTTTGGGACAACAGGGCCAAAATGTCACTTTCACAGTCCCAAAGTGCCATTTTCACAGTAAAAAGGCCTGGTTCACTTTTGCTTAGCTTAGTCTGTAACTTGAAAACTATGTACCGTATGGCCCTATAAACTGTGTTGGGATGAAAGCTAGCCACTTTGAGCAATGTGGGAAGTGCTGGGGCAGTTTGGGACAACAGGGCCAAAATGTCACTTTCACAGTCCCAAAGTGCCATTTTCACAGTAAAAAGGCCTGGTTCACTTTTGCTTAGCTTAGTCTGTAACTTGAAAACTATGTACCGTATGGCCCTATAAACTGTGTTGGGATGAAAGCTAGCCACTTTGAGCAATGTGGGAAGTGCTGGGGCAGTTTGGGACAACAGGGCCAAAATGTCACTTTCACAGTCCCAAAGTGCCGTTTTCACAGTAAAAAAAAAAGATTCATTTTGCTTAGCTTAGTCTGTAACTTGAAAACTATGTACCGTATGGCCCTATAAACTGTGTTGGGATGAAAGCTAGCCACTTTGAGCAATGTGGGAAGTGCTGGGGCAGTTTGGGACAACAGGGCCAAAATGTCACTTTCACAGTCCCAAAGTGCCATTTTCACAGTAAAAAGGCCTGGTTCACTTTTGCTTAGCTTAGTCTGTAACTTGAAAACTATGTACCGTATGGCCCTATAAACTGTGTTGGGATGAAAGCTAGCCACTTTGAGCAATGTGGGAAGTGCTGGGGCAGTTTGGGACAACAGGGCCAAAATGTCACTTTCACAGTCCCAAAGTGCCATTTTCACAGTAAAAAGGCCTGGTTCACTTTTGCTTAGCTTAGTCTGTAACTTGAAAACTATGTACCGTATGGCCCTATAAACTGTGTTGGGATGAAAGCTAGCCACTTTGAGCAGTGTGGGAAGTGCTGGGGCAGTTTGGGACAACAGGGCAAAATGTCACTTTCACAGTCCCAAAGTGCCATTTTCACAGTAAAAAGGCCTGGTTCACTTTTGCTTAGCTTAGTCTGTAACTTGAAAACTATGTACCGTATGGCCCTATAAACTGTGTTGGGATGAAAGCTAACCACTTTGAGCATTGTGGCAACAGCTGGGGCAGTTTGGGACAACAGGGAACGAACAGGGCCAAAATGTCACTTTCACAGTCCCAAAGTGCCATTTTCACAGTAAAAAGGCCTGGTTCACTTTTGCTTAGCTTAGTCTGTAACTTGAAAACTATGTACCGTATGGCCCTATAAACTGTGTTGGGATGAAAGCTAGCCACTTTGAGCAATGTGGGAAGTGCTGGGGCAGTTTGGGACAACAGGGCCAAAATGTCACTTTCACAGTCCCAAAGTGCCATTTTCACAGTAAAAAGGCCTGGTTCACTTTTGCTTAGCTTAGTCTGTAACTTGAAAACTATGTACCGTATGGCCCTATAAACTGTGTTGGGATGAAAGCTAGCCACTTTGAGCAATGTGGGAAGTGCTGGGGCAGTTTGGGACAACAGGGCCAAAATGTCACTTTCACAGTCCCAAAGTGCCATTTTCACAGTAAAAAGGCCTGGTTCACTTTTGCTTAGCTTAGTCTGTAACTTGAAAACTATGTACCGTATGGCCCTATAAACTGTGTTGGGATGAAAGCTAGCCACTTTGAGCAATGTGGGAAGTGCTGGGGCAGTTTGGGACAACAGGGCCAAAATGTCACTTTCACAGTCCCAAAGTGCCATTTTCACAGTAAAAAGGCCTGGTTCACTTTTGCTTAGCTTAGTCTGTAACTTGAAAACTATGTACCGTATGGCCCTATAAACTGTGTTGGGATGAAAGCTAGCCACTTTGAGCAATGTGGGAAGTGCTGGGGCAGTTTGGGACAACAGGGCCAAAATGTCACTTTCACAGTCCCAAAGTGCCATTTTCACAGTAAAAAGGCCTGGTTCACTTTTGCTTAGCTTAGTCTGTAACTTGAAAACTATGTACCGTATGGCCCTATAAACTGTGTTGGGATGAAAGCTAGCCACTTTGAGCATTGTGGCAAGAGCTGGGGCAGTTTGGGACAACAGGGAACGAACAGGGCCAAAATGTCACTTTCACAGTCCCAAAGTGCCATTTTCACAGTAAAAAGGCCTGGTTCACTTTTGCTTAGCTTAGTCTGTAACTTGAAAACTATGTACCGTATGGCCCTATAAACTGTGTTGGGATGAAAGCTAGCCACTTTGAGCAATGTGGGAAGTGCTGGGGCAGTTTGGGACAACAGGGCCAAAATGTCACTTTCACAGTCCCAAAGTGCCATTTTCACAGTAAAAAGGCCTGGTTCACTTTTGCTTAGCTTAGTCTGTAACTTGAAAACTATGTACCGTATGGCCCTATAAACTGTGTTGGGATGAAAGCTAGCCACTTTGAGCAATGTGGGAAGTGCTGGGGCAGTTTGGGACAACAGGGCCAAAATGTCACTTTCACAGTCCCAAAGTGCCATTTTCACAGTAAAAAGGCCTGGTTCACTTTTGCTTAGCTTAGTCTGTAACTTGAAAACTATGTACCGTATGGCCCTATAAACTGTGTTGGGATGAAAGCTAGCCACTTTGAGCAATGTGGGAAGTGCTGGGGCAGTTTGGGACAACAGGGCCAAAATGTCACTTTCACAGTCCCAAAGTGCCATTTTCACAGTAAAAAGGCCTGGTTCACTTTTGCTTAGCTTAGTCTGTAACTTGAAAACTATGTACCGTATGGCCCTATAAACTGTGTTGGGATGAAAGCTAGCCACTTTGAGCAATGTGGGAAGTGCTGGGGCAGTTTGGGACAACAGGGCCAAAATGTCACTTTCACAGTCCCAAAGTGCCGTTTTCACAGTAAAAAAAAAAAGATTCATTTTGCTTAGCTTAGTCTGTAACTTGAAAACTATGTACCGTATGGCCCTATAAACTGTGTTGGGATGAAAGCTAGCCACTTTGAGCAATGTGGGAAGTGCTGGGGCAGTTTGGGACAACAGGGCCAAAATGTCACTTTCACAGTCCCAAAGTGCCATTTTCACAGTAAAAAGGCCTGGTTCACTTTTGCTTAGCTTAGTCTGTAACTTGAAAACTATGTACCGTATGGCCCTATAAACTGTGTTGGGATGAAAGCTAGCCACTTTGAGCAATGTGGGAAGTGCTGGGGCAGTTTGGGACAACAGGGCCAAAATGTCACTTTCACAGTCCCAAAGTGCCATTTTCACAGTAAAAAGGCCTGGTTCACTTTTGCTTAGCTTAGTCTGTAACTTGAAAACTATGTACCGTATGGCCCTATAAACTGTGTTGGGATGAAAGCTAGCCACTTTGAGCAGTGTGGGAAGTGCTGGGGCAGTTTGGGACAACAGGGCCAAAATGTCACTTTCACAGTCCCAAAGTGCCATTTTCACAGTAAAAAGGCCTGGTTCACTTTTGCTTAGCTTAGTCTGTAACTTGAAAACTATGTACCGTATGGCCCTATAAACTGTGTTGGGATGAAAGCTAGCCACTTTGAGCATTGTGGCAAGAGCTGGGGCAGTTTGGGACAACAGGGAACGAACAGGGCCAAAATGTCACTTTCACAGTCCCAAAGTGCCATTTTCACAGTAAAAAGGCCTGGTTCACTTTTGCTTAGCTTAGTCTGTAACTTGAAAACTATGTACCGTATGGCCCTATAAACTGTGTTGGGATGAAAGCTAGCCACTTTGAGCAATGTGGGAAGTGCTGGGGCAGTTTGGGACAACAGGGCCAAAATGTCACTTTCACAGTCCCAAAGTGCCATTTTCACAGTAAAAAGGCCTGGTTCACTTTTGCTTAGCTTAGTCTGTAACTTGAAAACTATGTACCGTATGGCCCTATAAACTGTGTTGGGATGAAAGCTAGCCACTTTGAGCAATGTGGGAAGTGCTGGGGCAGTTTGGGACAACAGGGCCAAAATGTCACTTTCACAGTCCCAAAGTGCCATTTTCACAGTAAAAAGGCCTGGTTCACTTTTGCTTAGCTTAGTCTGTAACTTGAAAACTATGTACCGTATGGCCCTATAAACTGTGTTGGGATGAAAGCTAGCCACTTTGAGCAATGTGGGAAGTGCTGGGGCAGTTTGGGACAACAGGGCCAAAATGTCACTTTCACAGTCCCAAAGTGCCGTTTTCACAGTAAAAAAAAAAAGATTCATTTTGCTTAGCTTAGTCTGTAACTTGAAAACTATGTACCGTATGGCCCTATAAACTGTGTTGGGATGAAAGCTAGCCACTTTGAGCAATGTGGGAAGTGCTGGGGCAGTTTGGGACAACAGGGCCAAAATGTCACTTTCACAGTCCCAAAGTGCCATTTTCACAGTAAAAAGGCCTGGTTCACTTTTGCTTAGCTTAGTCTGTAACTTGAAAACTATGTACCGTATGGCCCTATAAACTGTGTTGGGATGAAAGCTAGCCACTTTGAGCAATGTGGGAAGTGCTGGGGCAGTTTGGGACAACAGGGCCAAAATGTCACTTTCACAGTCCCAAAGTGCCATTTTCACAGTAAAAAGGCCTGGTTCACTTTTGCTTAGCTTAGTCTGTAACTTGAAAACTATGTACCGTATGGCCCTATAAACTGTGTTGGGATGAAAGCTAGCCACTTTGAGCAATGTGGGAAGTGCTGGGGCAGTTTGGGACAACAGGGCCAAAATGTCACTTTCACAGTCCCAAAGTGCCATTTTCACAGTAAAAAAAAAACAGATTCATTTTGCTTAGCTTAGTCTGTAACTTGAAAACTATGTACCGTATGGCCCTATAAACTGTGTTGGGATGAAAGCTAGCCACTTTGAGCAATGTGGGAAGTGCTGGGGCAGTTTGGGACAACAGGGCCAAAATGTCACTTTCACAGTCCCAAAGTGCCATTTTCACAGTAAAAAGGCCTGGTTCACTTTTGCTTAGCTTAGTCTGTAACTTGAAAACTATGTACCGTATGGCCCTATAAACTGTGTTGGGATGAAAGCTAGCCACTTTGAGCAATGTGGGAAGTGCTGGGGCAGTTTGGGACAACAGGGCCAAAATGTCACTTTCACAGTCCCAAAGTGCCATTTTCACAGTAAAAAAAAACAGATTCATTTTGCTTAGCTTAGTCTGTAACTTGAAAACTATGTACCGTATGGCCCTATAAACTGTGTTGGGATGAAAGCTAGCCACTTTGAGCAATGTGGGAAGTGCTGGGGCAGTTTGGGACAACAGGGCCAAAATGTCACTTTCACAGTCCCAAAGTGCCGTTTTCACAGTAAAAAAAAGAAAGATTCATTTTGCTTAGCTTTGTCTGTAACTTGAAAACTATGTACCGTATGGCCCTATAAACTGTGTTGGGATGAAAGCTAGCCACTTTGAGCAATGTGGGAAGTGCTGGGGCAGTTTGGGACAACAGGGCCAAAATGTCACTTTCACAGTCCCAAAGTGCCATTTTCACAGTAAAAAGGCCTGGTTCACTTTTGCTTAGCTTAGTCTGTAACTTGAAAACTATGTACCGTATGGCCCTATAAACTGTGTTGGGATGAAAGCTAGCCACTTTGAGCAATGTGGGAAGTGCTGGGGCAGTTTGGGACAACAGGGCCAAAATGTCACTTTCACAGTCCCAAAGTGCCATTTTCACAGTAAAAAGGCCTGGTTCACTTTTGCTTAGCTTAGTCTGTAACTTGAAAACTATGTACCGTATGGCCCTATAAACTGTGTTGGGATGAAAGCTAGCCACTTTGAGCATTGTGGCAAGAGCTGGGGCAGTTTGGGACAACAGGGAACGAACAGGGCCAAAATGTCACTTTCACAGTCCCAAAGTGCCATTTTCACAGTAAAAAGGCCTGGTTCACTTTTGCTTAGCTTAGTCTGTAACTTGAAAACTATGTACCGTATGGCCCTATAAACTGTGTTGGGATGAAAGCTAGCCACTTTGAGCAATGTGGGAAGTGCTGGGGCAGTTTGGGACAACAGGGCCAAAATGTCACTTTCACAGTTCCAAAGTGCCATTTTCACAGTAAAAAGGCCTGGTTCACTTTTGCTTAGCTTAGTCTGTAACTTGAAAACTATGTACCGTATGGCCCTATAAACTGTGTTGGGATGAAAGCTAGCCACTTTGAGCAATGTGGGAAGTGCTGGGGCAGTTTGGGACAACAGGGCCAAAATGTCACTTTCACAGTCCCAAAGTGCCATTTTCACAGTAAAAAGGCCTGGTTCACTTTTGCTTAGCTTAGTCTGTAACTTGAAAACTATGTACCGTATGGCCCTATAAACTGTGTTGGGATGAAAGCTAGCCACTTTGAGCAATGTGGGAAGTGCTGGGGCAGTTTGGGACAACAGGGCCAAAATGTCACTTTCACAGTCCCAAAGTGCCATTTTCACAGTAAAAAGGCCTGGTTCACTTTTGCTTAGCTTAGTCTGTAACTTGAAAACTATGTACCGTATGGCCCTATAAACTGTGTTGGGATGAAAGCTAGCCACTTTGAGCAATGTGGGAAGTGCTGGGGCAGTTTGGGACAACAGGGCCAAAAAGTCACTTTCACAGTCCCAAAGTGCCATTTTCACAGTAAAAAGGCCTGGTTCACTTTTGCTTAGCTTAGTCTGTAACTTGAAAACTATGTACCGTATGGCCCTATAAACTGTGTTGGGATGAAAGCTAGCCACTTTGAGCAGTGTGGGAAGTGCTGGGGCAGTTTGGGACAACAGGGCCAAAATGTCACTTTCACAGTCCCAAAGTGCCATTTTCACAGTAAAAAGGCCTGGTTCACTTTTGCTTAGCTTAGTCTGTAACTTGAAAACTATGTACCGTATGGCCCTATAAACTGTGTTGGGATGAAAGCTAGCCACTTTGAGCATTGTGGCAAGAGCTGGGGCAGTTTGGGACAACAGGGAACGAACAGGGCCAAAATGTCACTTTCACAGTCCCAAAGTGCCATTTTCACAGTAAAAAGGCCTGGTTCACTTTTGCTTAGCTTAGTCTGTAACTTGAAAACTATGTACCGTATGGCCCTATAAACTGTGTTGGGATGAAAGCTAGCCACTTTGAGCAATGTGGGAAGTGCTGGGGCAGTTTGGGACAACAGGGCCAAAATGTCACTTTCACAGTCCCAAAGTGCCATTTTCACAGTAAAAAGGCCTGGTTCACTTTTGCTTAGCTTAGTCTGTAACTTGAAAACTATGTACCGTATGGCCCTATAAACTGTGTTGGGATGAAAGCTAGCCACTTTGAGCAATGTGGGAAGTGCTGGGGCAGTTTGGGACAACAGGGCCAAAATGTCACTTTCACAGTCCCAAAGTGCCATTTTCACAGTAAAAAGGCCTGGTTCACTTTTGCTTAGCTTAGTCTGTAACTTGAAAACTATGTACCGTATGGCCCTATAAACTGTGTTGGGATGAAAGCTAGCCACTTTGAGCAATGTGGGAAGTGCTGGGGCAGTTTGGGACAACAGGGCCAAAATGTCACTTTCACAGTCCCAAAGTGCCATTTTCACAGTAAAAAAAAACAGATTCATTTTGCTTAGCTTAGTCTGTAACTTGAAAACTATGTACCGTATGGCCCTATAAACTGTGTTGGGATGAAAGCTAGCCACTTTGAGCAATGTGGGAAGTGCTGGGGCAGTTTGGGACAACAGGGCCAAAATGTCACTTTCACAGTCCCAAAGTGCCATTTTCACAGTAAAAAGGCCTGGTTCACTTTTGCTTAGCTTAGTCTGTAACTTGAAAACTATGTACCGTATGGCCCTATAAACTGTGTTGGGATGAAAGCTAGCCACTTTGAGCAATGTGGGAAGTGCTGGGGCAGTTTGGGACAACAGGGCCAAAATGTCACTTTCACAGTCCCAAAGTGCCATTTTCACAGTAAAAAAAAACAGATTCATTTTGCTTAGCTTAGTCTGTAACTTGAAAACTATGTACCGTATGGCCCTATAAACTGTGTTGGGATGAAAGCTAGCCACTTTGAGCAATGTGGGAAGTGCTGGGGCAGTTTGGGACAACAGGGCCAAAATGTCACTTTCACAGTCCCAAAGTGCCGTTTTCACAGTAAAAAAAAAAAGATTCATTTTGCTTAGCTTTGTCTGTAACTTGAAAACTATGTACCGTATGGCCCTATAAACTGTGTTGGGATGAAAGCTAGCCACTTTGAGCAATGTGGGAAGTGCTGGGGCAGTTTGGGACAACAGGGCCAAAATGTCACTTTCACAGTCCCAAAGTGCCATTTTCACAGTAAAAAGGCCTGGTTCACTTTTGCTTAGCTTAGTCTGTAACTTGAAAACTATGTACCGTATGGCCCTATAAACTGTGTTGGGATGAAAGCTAGCCACTTTGAGCAATGTGGGAAGTGCTGGGGCAGTTTGGGACAACAGGGCCAAAATGTCACTTTCACAGTCCCAAAGTGCCATTTTCACAGTAAAAAGGCCTGGTTCACTTTTGCTTAGCTTAGTCTGTAACTTGAAAACTATGTACCGTATGGCCCTATAAACTGTGTTGGGATGAAAGCTAGCCACTTTGAGCATTGTGGCAAGAGCTGGGGCAGTTTGGGACAACAGGGAACGAACAGGGCCAAAATGTCACTTTCACAGTCCCAAAGTGCCATTTTCACAGTAAAAAGGCCTGGTTCACTTTTGCTTAGCTTAGTCTGTAACTTGAAAACTATGTACCGTATGGCCCTATAAACTGTGTTGGGATGAAAGCTAGCCACTTTGAGCAATGTGGGAAGTGCTGGGGCAGTTTGGGACAACAGGGCCAAAATGTCACTTTAAGTGCCATTTTCACAGTAAAAAGGCCTGGTTCACTTTTGCTTAGCTTAGTCTGTAACTTGAAAACTATGTACCGTATGGCCCTATAAACTGTGTTGGGATGAAAGCTAGCCACTTTGAGCAATGTGGGAAGTGCTGGGGCAGTTTGGGACAACAGGGCCAAAATGTCACTTTCACAGTCCCAAAGTGCCATTTTCACAGTAAAAAGGCCTGGTTCACTTTTGCTTAGCTTAGTCTGTAACTTGAAAACTATGTACCGTATGGCCCTATAAACTGTGTTGGGATGAAAGCTAGCCACTTTGAGCATTGTGGCAAGAGCTGGGGCAGTTTGGGACAACAGGGAACGAACAGGGCCAAAATGTCACTTTCACAGTCCCAAAGTGCCATTTTCACAGTAAAAAGGCCTGGTTCACTTTTGCTTAGCTTAGTCTGTAACTTGAAAACTATGTACCGTATGGCCCTATAAACTGTGTTGGGATGAAAGCTAGCCACTTTGAGCAATGTGGGAAGTGCTGGGGCAGTTTGGGACAACAGGGCCAAAATGTCACTTTCACAGTCCCAAAGTGCCATTTTCACAGTAAAAAGGCCTGGTTCACTTTTGCTTAGCTTAGTCTGTAACTTGAAAACTATGTACCGTATGGCCCTATAAACTGTGTTGGGATGAAAGCTAGCCACTTTGAGCAATGTGGGAAGTGCTGGGGCAGTTTGGGACAACAGGGCCAAAATGTCACTTTCACAGGGTTAGGGTTAGGGTTAGGGTTAGGGTTAGGGTTAGGGTTAGGGTTAGGGTTAGGGTTAGCCGGTTAGGGTTAGGGTTAGGGTTAGGGTTAGGGTTAGGGTTAGGGTTAGGGTTAGGGTTAGGGTTAGGGTTAGGGTTAATAACCGGTTATTTGGCCGATAAGACCCAGGAGCCTCTGAGAGTCCAAAACACAAGTGTGAGACATCAAAAATTCCGTAATGGCGACCCGATTCGGAATCTGTTGTCCTCATTGATTTCTGAGCTTCCTAGCGGCAACAGCGCCACCATTTGTCTGCCATTAAAATTGCACAAAAAAATTCCAAAAAAAAAAAACTTTTGCCTACGTACTAAGTAGGCCACTGCGAATCTTTTTCCCTCTTGAGAGTTTTGTCTAAAATGTCCAGAAGGGGGCGCAACAGCGAACCCGGAAGTGTTCTGACACTTGTGTTTTTTTCAAGATTTAGGGTTAGGTAATGGGGGTTCTACCGATAAGACTCAGGAGCCTCTGAGAGTCCAAAACACAAGTATGAGACATCAAAAATTCCGTAATGGCGACCCGATTCGGAATCTGTTGTCCTCATTGATTTCTGAGCTTCCTAGCGGCAACAGCGCCACCATTTGTCTGCCATTGAAATTGCACTAAAAAATTCCACTAAAAAAAAACTTTTGCCTACGTACTAAGTAGGCCACTGCGAATCTTTTTCCCTCTTGAGAGTTTTGTCTAAAATGTCCAGAAGGGGGCGCAACAGCGAACCCGGAAGTGTTTTGACACTTGTGTTTTTTTCCAGATTTTTTTTTTTTCTTTTTTAGGGTTAGGCTTAGTGTATACAAGTCTGCGGGTTAGGTTTAGGGTGAGGGTTTGAGATAGGTTGTAGTTGTAGTACTAAGACAAGTCTAAGTCCACATCAAGAAGGTTTTTTTTTTTTTTTTTTTTTTGGTTTAGTTTCTTTTTTTTTCTTTCTTTTTTTTTGAATTTTTTTTTTTTTTTTTTGAATTTTTTTTCTTTTTTTTTTTTTTTTTTAATTTTTTTTTTAAATTTTTTCTTTTTTTGCATGTTTCAAGTGATTTGGGATCGACTGGTAATAGTCCCCAGTGCACTTATTTTGGTGTCCCCAAGCTCTGGGACTTAGTAAAATTTACCCCAGACCTTAGGAGTGTCGTAGAGCGACGGGACCAATTCCATTAAATCCGGCATGAAAAAGTGATTCAGAAAATGTGTTGTTTGAAAAAAATAAATAATAATTGAGCTCTAGGGGCTGAAAAAACGTGTCTCTTTTGATTTGGCGGAGAGTTAGCAGTGTCGGAGAGCTACGAAACCACTTCCATCGGATTCGGGACGCTTCAAACATTTAGAAACAGTCTTGTTTGTGAAGACAGCAATTTTTTTGAATATCTTATTGAATTTTAAAGCTGCAAGGCCGCAAAATAAAGCCTTAAATGTCAACGCTTGACCTTTGGGTCTTCCGAGTGTCTTTGAGCGTCGGGAGCGGGCTCCCTAGACTCACTTTTTCCCGCTGAATACAGCTGTGGTGGTCTCGTGTCTCTACGATGTCGGGAAGTGGGTGTAATAGCCACTTAGCCGCCAGAAATCTTCTGTAAAAAACCGAGACCATTTTCCGACTCAGAACGACGAGGCGGACGCGCTGATATGTGTTTCCCAGCACACGGACTTACGGTTCTCTTAATTGGCTAGGGTTAGGGTTAGTTTTCAACGCGCGATAACTCTTGAACGATACGTCCGTCAGACAAGTAATTGACGTTGGCGTTTCCAGCTTTCCGAGGCCTACGATCTGATATGTCCGCCATTGTCGTGCGACCCCCGTAGCCCCTAACCCTAACCCTAGATAACCCTAGTTTTACCTGATCGAAAGGCTTATAGGGTTACCGATGCTAAGAATGTGTTTTTGGTTGAAATGCTAAATTTAAAATTGAGTACCAGAAGCGAGCCACATATCATCGCGTTCGTCTTATCGATAGCTACGCGTGGACGCGACTAACTTTTATTTCTGACCTTTGTGGGAGGAGCTATCGCACTTTAAAGGCTAACCCTAGGGTTAGGAACCGTGCGACCGTGTGCGGAGAGACACATATCCAAATGTCCGTCTCGACAAGCTATATAACATACTAAAAGATGGGACCGTGTCGACCTTTGTGGGAGGAGCTATCGCACTTTAAAGGCTAACCCTAGGGTTAGGAACCGTGCGACCGTGTGCGGAGAGACACATATCCAAATGTCCGTCTCGACAAGCTATATAACATACTAAAAGATGGGACCGTGTCGACCTTTGTGGGAGGAGCTATCGCACTTTAAAGCTAATCCTAGCGGCAACAGCGCCACCATTAGTCTGCCATTGAAATTGCACTAAAAAAAAAAAACTTTTGCCTACGTACTAAGTAGGCCACTGCGAATCTTTTTCCCTCTTGAGAGTTTTGTCTAAAATGTCCAGAAGGGGGCGCAACAGCGAACCCGGAAGTGTTTTGACACTTGTGTTTTTTTCCAGATTTTTTTTTTTTTTTTTTAGGGTTAGGCTTAGTGTATACAAGTCTGCGGGTTAGGTTTAGGGTGAGGGTTTGAGATAGGTAGTAGTTGTAGTACTAAGACTGGTTAGGGTTAGTGTATACAAGTCTGCGGGTTAGGTTTCTTTTTTTTAATTTTTTTTTCTTTTTTTTTAATTTTTTTTCTTTTTTTGCATGTTTCAAGTGATTTGGGATCGACTGGTAATAGTCCCCAGTGCACTTATTTTGGTGTCCCCAAGCTCTGGGACTTAGTAAAATTTACCCCAGACCTTAGGAGTGTCGTAGAGCGACGGGACCAATTCCATTAAATCCGGCATGAAAAAGTGATTCAGAAAATGTGTTGTTTGAAAAAAATAAATAATAATTGAGCTCTAGGGGCTGAAAAAACGTGTCTCTTTTGATTTGGCGGAGAGTTAGCAGTGTCGGAGAGCTACGAAACCACTTCCATCGGATTCGGGACGCTTCAAACATTTAGAAACAGTCTTGTTTGTGAAGACAGCAATTTTTTTGAATATCTTATTGAATTTTAAAGCTGCAAGGCCGCAAAATAAAGCCTTAAATGTCAACGCTTGACCTTTGGGTCTTCCGAGTGTCTGTGAGCGTCGGGAGCGGGCTCCCTAGACTCACTTTTTCCCGCTGAATACAGCTGTGGTGGTCTCGTGTCTCTACGATGTCGGGAAGTGGGTGTAATAGCCACTTAGCCGCCAGAAATCTTCTGTAAAAAACCGAGACCATTTTCCGACTCAGAACGACGAGGCGGACGCGCTGATATGTGTTTCCCAGCACACGGACTTACGGTTCTCTTAATTGGCTAGGGTTAGGGTTAGTTTTCAACGCGCGATAACTCTTGAACGATACGTCCGTCAGACAAGTAATTGACGTTGGCGTTTCCAGCTTTCCGAGGCCTACGATCTGATATGTCCGCCATTGTCGTGCGACCCCCGTAGCCCCTAACCCTAACCCTAGATAACCCTAGTTTTACCTGATCGAAAGGCTTATAGGGTTACCGATGCTAAGAATGTGTTTTTGGTTGAAATGCTAAATTTAAAATTGAGTACCAGAAGCGAGCCACATATCATCGCGTTCGTCTTATCGATAGCTACGCGTGGACGCGACTAACTTTTATTTCTGACCTTTGTGGGAGGAGCTATCGCACTTTAAAGGCTAACCCTAGGGTTAGGAACCGTGCGACCGTGTGCGGAGAGACACATATCCAAATGTCCGTCTCGACAAGCTATATAACATACTAAAAGATGGGACCGTGTCGACCTTTGTGGGAGGAGCTATCGCACTTTAAAGGCTAACCCTAGGGTTAGGAACCGTGCGACCGTGTGCGGAGAGACACATATCCAAATGTCCGTCTCGACAAGCTATATAACATACTAAAAGATGGGACCGTGTCGACCTTTGTGGGAGGAGCTATCGCACTTTAAAGCTAATCCTAGCGGCAACAGCGCCACCATTAGTCTGCCATTGAAATTGCACTAAAAAAAAAAAACTTTTGCCTACGTACTAAGTAGGCCACTGCGAATCTTTTTCCCTCTTGAGAGTTTTGTCTAAAATGTCCAGAAGGGGGCGCAACAGCGAACCCGGAAGTGTTTTGACACTTGTGTTTTTTTCCAGATTTTTTTTTTTTTTTTTTAGGGTTAGGCTTAGTGTATACAAGTCTGCGGGTTAGGTTTAGGGTGAGGGTTTGAGATAGGTAGTAGTTGTAGTACTAAGACTGGTTAGGGTTAGTGTATACAAGTCTGCGGGTTAGGTTCAGGGTGAGGGTTTGAGATAGGTTGTAGTTGTAGTACTAAGACAAGTCTAAGTCCACATCAAGAAGGTTTTTTTTTTTTTTTTTTTTTTGGTTTAGTTTCTTTTTTTTTTTTCTTTTTTTTTGGATTTTTTTTTTTTTTTTTTGAATTTTTTTTCTTTTTTTTAATTTTTTTTTCTTTTTTTTTAATTTTTTTTCTTTTTTTGCATGTTTCAAGTGATTTGGGATCGACTGGTAATAGTCCCCAGTGCACTTATTTTGGTGTCCCCAAGCTCTGGGACTTAGTAAAATTTACCCCAGACCTTAGGAGTGTCGTAGAGCGACGGGACCAATTCCATTAAATCCGGCATGAAAAAGTGATTCAGAAAATGTGTTGTTTGAAAAAAATAAATAATAATTGAGCTCTAGGGGCTGAAAAAACGTGTCTCTTTTGATTTGGCGGAGAGTTAGCAGTGTCGGAGAGCTACGAAACCACTTCCATCGGATTCGGGACGCTTCAAACATTTAGAAACAGTCTTGTTTGTGAAGACAGCAATTTTTTTGAATATCTTATTGAATTTTAAAGCTGCAAGGCCGCAAAATAAAGCCTTAAATGTCAACGCTTGACCTTTGGGTCTTCCGAGTGTCTGTGAGCGTCGGGAGCGGGCTCCCTAGACTCACTTTTTCCCGCTGAATACAGCTGTGGTGGTCTCGTGTCTCTACGATGTCGGGAAGTGGGTGTAATAGCCACTTAGCCGCCAGAAATCTTCTGTAAAAAACCGAGACCATTTTCCGACTCAGAACGACGAGGCGAACGCGCTGATATGTGTTTCCCAGCACACGGACTTACGGTTCTCTTAATTGGCTAGGGTTAGGGTTAGTTTTCAACGCGCGATAACTCTTGAACGATACGTCCGTCAGACAAGTAATTGACGTTGGCGTTTCCAGCTTTCCGAGGCCTACGATCTGATATGTCCGCCATTGTCGTGCGACCCCCGTAGCCCCTAACCCTAACCCTAGATAACCCTAGTTTTACCTGATCGAAAGGCTTATAGGGTTACCGATGCTAAGAATGTGTTTTTGGTTGAAATGCTAAATTTAAAATTGAGTACCAGAAGCGAGCCACATATCATCGCGTTCGTCTTATCGATAGCTACGCGTGGACGCGACTAACTTTTATTTCTGACCTTTGTGGGAGGAGCTATCGCACTTTAAAGGCTAACCCTAGGGTTAGGAACCGTGCGACCGTGTGCGGAGAGACACATATCCAAATGTCCGTCTCGACAAGCTATATAACATACTAAAAGATGGGACCGTGTCGACCTTTGTGGGAGGAGCTATCGCACTTTAAAGGCTAACCCTAGGGTTAGGAACCGTGCGACCGTGTGCGGAGAGACACATATCCAAATGTCCGTCTCGACAAGCTATATAACATACTAAAAGATGGGACCGTGTCGACCTTTGTGGGAGGAGCTATCGCACTTTAAAGCTAATCCTAGCGGCAACAGCGCCACCATTAGTCTGCCATTGAAATTGCACTAAAAAAAAAAAACTTTTGCCTACGTACTAAGTAGGCCACTGCGAATCTTTTTCCCTCTTGAGAGTTTTGTCTAAAATGTCCAGAAGGGGGCGCAACAGCGAACCCGGAAGTGTTTTGACACTTGTGTTTTTTTCCAGATTTTTTTTTTTTTTTTTTAGGGTTAGGCTTAGTGTATACAAGTCTGCGGGTTAGGTTTAGGGTGAGGGTTTGAGATAGGTAGTAGTTGTAGTACTAAGACTGGTTAGGGTTAGTGTATACAAGTCTGCGGGTTAGGTTCAGGGTGAGGGTTTGAGATAGGTTGTAGTTGTAGTACTAAGACAAGTCTAAGTCCACATCAAGAAGGTTTTTTTTTTTTTTTTTTTTTTTGGTTTAGTTTCTTTTTTTTTTTTCTTTTTTTTTGGATTTTTTTTTTTTTTTTTTGAATTTTTTTTCTTTTTTTTAATTTTTTTTTCTTTTTTTTTAATTTTTTTTCTTTTTTTGCATGTTTCAAGTGATTTGGGATCGACTGGTAATAGTCCCCAGTGCACTTATTTTGGTGTCCCCAAGCTCTGGGACTTAGTAAAATTTACCCCAGACCTTAGGAGTGTCGTAGAGCGACGGGACCAATTCCATTAAATCCGGCATGAAAAAGTGATTCAGAAAATGTGTTGTTTGAAAAAAATAAATAATAATTGAGCTCTAGGGGCTGAAAAAACGTGTCTCTTTTGATTTGGCGGAGAGTTAGCAGTGTCGGAGAGCTACGAAACCACTTCCATCGGATTCGGGACGCTTCAAACATTTAGAAACAGTCTTGTTTGTGAAGACAGCAATTTTTTTGAATATCTTATTGAATTTTAAAGCTGCAAGGCCGCAAAATAAAGCCTTAAATGTCAACGCTTGACCTTTGGGTCTTCCGAGTGTCTGTGAGCGTCGGGAGCGGGCTCCCTAGACTCACTTTTTCCCGCTGAATACAGCTGTGGTGGTCTCGTGTCTCTACGATGTCGGGAAGTGGGTGTAATAGCCACTTAGCCGCCAGAAATCTTCTGTAAAAAACCGAGACCATTTTCCGACTCAGAACGACGAGGCGGACGCGCTGATATGTGTTTCCCAGCACACGGACTTACGGTTCTCTTAATTGGCTAGGGTTAGGGTTAGTTTTCAACGCGCGATAACTCTTGAACGATACGTCCGTCAGACAAGTAATTGACGTTGGCGTTTCCAGCTTTCCGAGGCCTACGATCTGATATGTCCGCCATTGTCGTGCGACCCCCGTAGCCCCTAACCCTAACCCTAGATAACCCTAGTTTTACCTGATCGAAAGGCTTATAGGGTTACCGATGCTAAGAATGTGTTTTTGGTTGAAATGCTAAATTTAAAATTGAGTACCAGAAGCGAGCCACATATCATCGCGTTCGTCTTATCGATAGCTACGCGTGGACGCGACTAACTTTTATTTCTGACCTTTGTGGGAGGAGCTATCGCACTTTAAAGGCTAACCCTAGGGTTAGGAACCGTGCGACCGTGTGCGGAGAGACACATATCCAAATGTCCGTCTCGACAAGCTATATAACATACTAAAAGATGGGACCGTGTCGACCTTTGTGGGAGGAGCTATCGCACTTTAAAGGCTAACCCTAGGGTTAGGAACCGTGCGACCGTGTGCGGAGAGACACATATCCAAATGTCCGTCTCGACAAGCTATATAACATACTAAAAGATGGGACCGTGTCGACCTTTGTGGGAGGAGCTATCGCACTTTAAAGCTAATCCTAGCGGCAACAGCGCCACCATTAGTCTGCCATTGAAATTGCACTAAAAAAAAAAAACTTTTGCCTACGTACTAAGTAGGCCACTGCGAATCTTTTTCCCTCTTGAGAGTTTTGTCTAAAATGTCCAGAAGGGGGCGCAACAGCGAACCCGGAAGTGTTTTGACACTTGTGTTTTTTTCCAGATTTTTTTTTTTTTTTTTTAGGGTTAGGCTTAGTGTATACAAGTCTGCGGGTTAGGTTTAGGGTGAGGGTTTGAGATAGGTAGTAGTTGTAGTACTAAGACTGGTTAGGGTTAGTGTATACAAGTCTGCGGGTTAGGTTCAGGGTGAGGGTTTGAGATAGGTTGTAGTTGTAGTACTAAGACAAGTCTAAGTCCACATCAAGAAGGTTTTTTTTTTTTTTTTTTTTTTGGTTTAGTTTCTTTTTTTTTTTTCTTTTTTTTTGGATTTTTTTTTTTTTTTTTTGAATTTTTTTTATTTTTTTTAATTTTTTTTTCTTTTTTTTTAATTTTTTTTCTTTTTTTGCATGTTTCAAGTGATTTGGGATCGACTGGTAATAGTCCCCAGTGCACTTATTTTGGTGTCCCCAAGCTCTGGGACTTAGTAAAATTTACCCCAGACCTTAGGAGTGTCGTAGAGCGACGGGACCAATTCCATTAAATCCGGCATGAAAAAGTGATTCAGAAAATGTGTTGTTTGAAAAAAATAAATAATAATTGAGCTCTAGGGGCTGAAAAAACGTGTCTCTTTTGATTTGGCGGAGAGTTAGCAGTGTCGGAGAGCTACGAAACCACTTCCATCGGATTCGGGACGCTTCAAACATTTAGAAACAGTCTTGTTTGTGAAGACAGCAATTTTTTTGAATATCTTATTGAATTTTAAAGCTGCAAGGCCGCAAAATAAAGCCTTAAATGTCAACGCTTGACCTTTGGGTCTTCCGAGTGTCTGTGAGCGTCGGGAGCGGGCTCCCTAGACTCACTTTTTCCCGCTGAATACAGCTGTGGTGGTCTCGTGTCTCTACGATGTCGGGAAGTGGGTGTAATAGCCACTTAGCCGCCAGAAATCTTCTGTAAAAAACCGAGACCATTTTCCGACTCAGAACGACGAGGCGAACGCGCTGATATGTGTTTCCCAGCACACGGACTTACGGTTCTCTTAATTGGCTAGGGTTAGGGTTAGTTTTCAACGCGCGATAACTCTTGAACGATACGTCCGTCAGACAAGTAATTGACGTTGGCGTTTCCAGCTTTCCGAGGCCTACGATCTGATATGTCCGCCATTGTCGTGCGACCCCCGTAGCCCCTAACCCTAACCCTAGATAACCCTAGTTTTACCTGATCGAAAGGCTTATAGGGTTACCGATGCTAAGAATGTGTTTTTGGTTGAAATGCTAAATTTAAAATTGAGTACCAGAAGCGAGCCACATATCATCGCGTTCGTCTTATCGATAGCTACGCGTGGACGCGACTAACTTTTATTTCTGACCTTTGTGGGAGGAGCTATCGCACTTTAAAGGCTAACCCTAGGGTTAGGAACCGTGCGACCGTGTGCGGAGAGACACATATCCAAATGTCCGTCTCGACAAGCTATATAACATACTAAAAGATGGGACCGTGTCGACCTTTGTGGGAGGAGCTATCGCACTTTAAAGGCTAACCCTAGGGTTAGGAACCGTGCGACCGTGTGCGGAGAGACACATATCCAAATGTCCGTCTCGACAAGCTATATAACATACTAAAAGATGGGACCGTGTCGACCTTTGTGGGAGGAGCTATCGCACTTTAAAGCTAATCCTAGCGGCAACAGCGCCACCATTAGTCTGCCATTGAAATTGCACTAAAAAAAAAAAACTTTTGCCTACGTACTAAGTAGGCCACTGCGAATCTTTTTCCCTCTTGAGAGTTTTGTCTAAAATGTCCAGAAGGGGGCGCAACAGCGAACCCGGAAGTGTTTTGACACTTGTGTTTTTTTCCAGATTTTTTTTTTTTTTTTTTAGGGTTAGGCTTAGTGTATACAAGTCTGCGGGTTAGGTTTAGGGTGAGGGTTTGAGATAGGTAGTAGTTGTAGTACTAAGACTGGTTAGGGTTAGTGTATACAAGTCTGCGGGTTAGGTTCAGGGTGAGGGTTTGAGATAGGTTGTAGTTGTAGTACTAAGACAAGTCTAAGTCCACATCAAGAAGGTTTTTTTTTTTTTTTTTTTTTTTGGTTTAGTTTCTTTTTTTTTTTTCTTTTTTTTTGGATTTTTTTTTTTTTTTTTTGAATTTTTTTTATTTTTTTTAATTTTTTTTTCTTTTTTTTTAATTTTTTTTCTTTTTTTGCATGTTTCAAGTGATTTGGGATCGACTGGTAATAGTCCCCAGTGCACTTATTTTGGTGTCCCCAAGCTCTGGGACTTAGTAAAATTTACCCCAGACCTTAGGAGTGTCGTAGAGCGACGGGACCAATTCCATTAAATCCGGCATGAAAAAGTGATTCAGAAAATGTGTTGTTTGAAAAAAATAAATAATAATTGAGCTCTAGGGGCTGAAAAAACGTGTCTCTTTTGATTTGGCGGAGAGTTAGCAGTGTCGGAGAGCTACGAAACCACTTCCATCGGATTCGGGACGCTTCAAACATTTAGAAACAGTCTTGTTTGTGAAGACAGCAATTTTTTTGAATATCTTATTGAATTTTAAAGCTGCAAGGCCGCAAAATAAAGCCTTAAATGTCAACGCTTGACCTTTGGGTCTTCCGAGTGTCTGTGAGCGTCGGGAGCGGGCTCCCTAGACTCACTTTTTCCCGCTGAATACAGCTGTGGTGGTCTCGTGTCTCTACGATGTCGGGAAGTGGGTGTAATAGCCACTTAGCCGCCAGAAATCTTCTGTAAAAAACCGAGACCATTTTCCGACTCAGAACGACGAGGCGGACGCGCTGATATGTGTTTCCCAGCACACGGACTTACGGTTCTCTTAATTGGCTAGGGTTAGGGTTAGTTTTCAACGCGCGATAACTCTTGAACGATACGTCCGTCAGACAAGTAATTGACGTTGGCGTTTCCAGCTTTCCGAGGCCTACGATCTGATATGTCCGCCATTGTCGTGCGACCCCCGTAGCCCCTAACCCTAACCCTAGATAACCCTAGTTTTACCTGATCGAAAGGCTTATAGGGTTACCGATGCTAAGAATGTGTTTTTGGTTGAAATGCTAAATTTAAAATTGAGTACCAGAAGCGAGCCACATATCATCGCGTTCGTCTTATCGATAGCTACGCGTGGACGCGACTAACTTTTATTTCTGACCTTTGTGGGAGGAGCTATCGCACTTTAAAGGCTAACCCTAGGGTTAGGAACCGTGCGACCGTGTGCGGAGAGACACATATCCAAATGTCCGTCTCGACAAGCTATATAACATACTAAAAGATGGGACCGTGTCGACCTTTGTGGGAGGAGCTATCGCACTTTAAAGGCTAACCCTAGGGTTAGGAACCGTGCGACCGTGTGCGGAGAGACACATATCCAAATGTCCGTCTCGACAAGCTATATAACATACTAAAAGATGGGACCGTGTCGACCTTTGTGGGAGGAGCTATCGCACTTTAAAGCTAATCCTAGCGGCAACAGCGCCACCATTAGTCTGCCATTGAAATTGCACTAAAAAAAAAAAACTTTTGCCTACGTACTAAGTAGGCCACTGCGAATCTTTTTCCCTCTTGAGAGTTTTGTCTAAAATGTCCAGAAGGGGGCGCAACAGCGAACCCGGAAGTGTTTTGACACTTGTGTTTTTTTCCAGATTTTTTTTTTTTTTTTTTAGGGTTAGGCTTAGTGTATACAAGTCTGCGGGTTAGGTTTAGGGTGAGGGTTTGAGATAGGTAGTAGTTGTAGTACTAAGACTGGTTAGGGTTAGTGTATACAAGTCTGCGGGTTAGGTTCAGGGTGAGGGTTTGAGATAGGTTGTAGTTGTAGTACTAAGACAAGTCTAAGTCCACATCAAGAAGGTTTTTTTTTTTTTTTTTTTTTTGGTTTAGTTTCTTTTTTTTTTTTCTTTTTTTTTGGATTTTTTTTTTTTTTTTTTGAATTTTTTTTCTTTTTTTTAATTTTTTTTTCTTTTTTTTTAATTTTTTTTCTTTTTTTGCATGTTTCAAGTGATTTGGGATCGACTGGTAATAGTCCCCAGTGCACTTATTTTGGTGTCCCCAAGCTCTGGGACTTAGTAAAATTTACCCCAGACCTTAGGAGTGTCGTAGAGCGACGGGACCAATTCCATTAAATCCGGCATGAAAAAGTGATTCAGAAAATGTGTTGTTTGAAAAAAATAAATAATAATTGAGCTCTAGGGGCTGAAAAAACGTGTCTCTTTTGATTTGGCGGAGAGTTAGCAGTGTCGGAGAGCTACGAAACCACTTCCATCGGATTCGGGACGCTTCAAACATTTAGAAACAGTCTTGTTTGTGAAGACAGCAATTTTTTTGAATATCTTATTGAATTTTAAAGCTGCAAGGCCGCAAAATAAAGCCTTAAATGTCAACGCTTGACCTTTGGGTCTTCCGAGTGTCTGTGAGCGTCGGGAGCGGGCTCCCTAGACTCACTTTTTCCCGCTGAATACAGCTGTGGTGGTCTCGTGTCTCTACGATGTCGGGAAGTGGGTGTAATAGCCACTTAGCCGCCAGAAATCTTCTGTAAAAAACCGAGACCATTTTCCGACTCAGAACGACGAGGCGGACGCGCTGATATGTGTTTCCCAGCACACGGACTTACGGTTCTCTTAATTGGCTAGGGTTAGGGTTAGTTTTCAACGCGCGATAACTCTTGAACGATACGTCCGTCAGACAAGTAATTGACGTTGGCGTTTCCAGCTTTCCGAGGCCTACGATCTGATATGTCCGCCATTGTCGTGCGACCCCCGTAGCCCCTAACCCTAACCCTAGATAACCCTAGTTTTACCTGATCGAAAGGCTTATAGGGTTACCGATGCTAAGAATGTGTTTTTGGTTGAAATGCTAAATTTAAAATTGAGTACCAGAAGCGAGCCACATATCATCGCGTTCGTCTTATCGATAGCTACGCGTGGACGCGACTAACTTTTATTTCTGACCTTTGTGGGAGGAGCTATCGCACTTTAAAGGCTAACCCTAGGGTTAGGAACCGTGCGACCGTGTGCGGAGAGACACATATCCAAATGTCCGTCTCGACAAGCTATATAACATACTAAAAGATGGGACCGTGTCGACCTTTGTGGGAGGAGCTATCGCACTTTAAAGGCTAACCCTAGGGTTAGGAACCGTGCGACCGTGTGCGGAGAGACACATATCCAAATGTCCGTCTCGACAAGCTATATAACATACTAAAAGATGGGACCGTGTCGACCTTTGTGGGAGGAGCTATCGCACTTTAAAGCTAATCCTAGCGGCAACAGCGCCACCATTAGTCTGCCATTGAAATTGCACTAAAAAAAAAAAACTTTTGCCTACGTACTAAGTAGGCCACTGCGAATCTTTTTCCCTCTTGAGAGTTTTGTCTAAAATGTCCAGAAGGGGGCGCAACAGCGAACCCGGAAGTGTTTTGACACTTGTGTTTTTTTCCAGATTTTTTTTTTTTTTTTTTAGGGTTAGGCTTAGTGTATACAAGTCTGCGGGTTAGGTTTAGGGTGAGGGTTTGAGATAGGTAGTAGTTGTAGTACTAAGACTGGTTAGGGTTAGTGTATACAAGTCTGCGGGTTAGGTTCAGGGTGAGGGTTTGAGATAGGTTGTAGTTGTAGTACTAAGACAAGTCTAAGTCCACATCAAGAAGGTTTTTTTTTTTTTTTTTTTTTTGGTTTAGTTTCTTTTTTTTTTTTCTTTTTTTTTGGATTTTTTTTTTTTTTTTTTGAATTTTTTTTATTTTTTTTAATTTTTTTTTCTTTTTTTTTAATTTTTTTTCTTTTTTTGCATGTTTCAAGTGATTTGGGATCGACTGGTAATAGTCCCCAGTGCACTTATTTTGGTGTCCCCAAGCTCTGGGACTTAGTAAAATTTACCCCAGACCTTAGGAGTGTCGTAGAGCGACGGGACCAATTCCATTAAATCCGGCATGAAAAAGTGATTCAGAAAATGTGTTGTTTGAAAAAAATAAATAATAATTGAGCTCTAGGGGCTGAAAAAACGTGTCTCTTTTGATTTGGCGGAGAGTTAGCAGTGTCGGAGAGCTACGAAACCACTTCCATCGGATTCGGGACGCTTCAAACATTTAGAAACAGTCTTGTTTGTGAAGACAGCAATTTTTTTGAATATCTTATTGAATTTTAAAGCTGCAAGGCCGCAAAATAAAGCCTTAAATGTCAACGCTTGACCTTTGGGTCTTCCGAGTGTCTGTGAGCGTCGGGAGCGGGCTCCCTAGACTCACTTTTTCCCGCTGAATACAGCTGTGGTGGTCTCGTGTCTCTACGATGTCGGGAAGTGGGTGTAATAGCCACTTAGCCGCCAGAAATCTTCTGTAAAAAACCGAGACCATTTTCCGACTCAGAACGACGAGGCGAACGCGCTGATATGTGTTTCCCAGCACACGGACTTACGGTTCTCTTAATTGGCTAGGGTTAGGGTTAGTTTTCAACGCGCGATAACTCTTGAACGATACGTCCGTCAGACAAGTAATTGACGTTGGCGTTTCCAGCTTTCCGAGGCCTACGATCTGATATGTCCGCCATTGTCGTGCGACCCCCGTAGCCCCTAACCCTAACCCTAGATAACCCTAGTTTTACCTGATCGAAAGGCTTATAGGGTTACCGATGCTAAGAATGTGTTTTTGGTTGAAATGCTAAATTTAAAATTGAGTACCAGAAGCGAGCCACATATCATCGCGTTCGTCTTATCGATAGCTACGCGTGGACGCGACTAACTTTTATTTCTGACCTTTGTGGGAGGAGCTATCGCACTTTAAAGGCTAACCCTAGGGTTAGGAACCGTGCGACCGTGTGCGGAGAGACACATATCCAAATGTCCGTCTCGACAAGCTATATAACATACTAAAAGATGGGACCGTGTCGACCTTTGTGGGAGGAGCTATCGCACTTTAAAGGCTAACCCTAGGGTTAGGAACCGTGCGACCGTGTGCGGAGAGACACATATCCAAATGTCCGTCTCGACAAGCTATATAACATACTAAAAGATGGGACCGTGTCGACCTTTGTGGGAGGAGCTATCGCACTTTAAAGGCTAACCCTAGGGTTAGGAACCGTGCGACCGTGTGCGGAGAGACACATATCCAAATGTCCGTCTCGACAAGCTATATAACATACTAAAAGATGGGACCGTGTCGACCTTTGTGGGAGGAGCTATCGCACTTTAAAGGCTAACCCTAGGGTTAGGAACCGTGCGACCGTGTGCGGAGAGACACATATCCAAATGTCCGTCTCGACAAGCTATATAACATACTAAAAGATGGGACCGTGTCGACCTTTGTGGGAGGAGCTATCGCACTTTAAAGGCTAACCCTAGGGTTAGGAACCGTGCGACCGTGTGCGGAGAGACACATATCCAAATGTCCGTCTCGACAAGCTATATAACATACTAAAAGATGGGACCGTGTCGACCTTTGTGGGAGGAGCTATCGCACTTTAAAGGCTAACCCTAGGGTTAGGAACCGTGCGACCGTGTGCGGAGAGACACATATCCAAATGTCCGTCTCGACAAGCTATATAACATACTAAAAGATGGGACCGTGTCGACCTTTGTGGGAGGAGCTATCGCACTTTAAAGGCTAACCCTAGGGTTAGGAACCGTGCGACCGTGTGCGGAGAGACACATATCCAAATGTCCGTCTCGACAAGCTATATAACATACTAAAAGATGGGACCGTGTCGACCTTTGTGGGAGGAGCTATCGCACTTTAAAGGCTAACCCTAGGGTTAGGAACCGTGCGACCGTGTGCGGAGAGACACATATCCAAATGTCCGTCTCGACAAGCTATATAACATACTAAAAGATGGGACCGTGTCGACCTTTGTGGGAGGAGCTATCGCACTTTAAAGGCTAACCCTAGGGTTAGGAACCGTGCGACCGTGTGCGGAGAGACACATATCCAAATGTCCGTCTCGACAAGCTATATAACATACTAAAAGATGGGACCGTGTCGACCTTTGTGGGAGGAGCTATCGCACTTTAAAGGCTAACCCTAGGGTTAGGAACCGTGCGACCGTGTGCGGAGAGACACATATCCAAATGTCCGTCTCGACAAGCTATATAACATACTAAAAGATGGGACCGTGTCGACCTTTGTGGGAGGAGCTATCGCACTTTAAAGGCTAACCCTAGGGTTAGGAACCGTGCGACCGTGTGCGGAGAGACACATATCCAAATGTCCGTCTCGACAAGCTATATAACATACTAAAAGATGGGACCGTGTCGACCTTTGTGGGAGGAGCTATCGCACTTTAAAGGCTAACCCTAGGGTTAGGAACCGTGCGACCGTGTGCGGAGAGACACATATCCAAATGTCCGTCTCGACAAGCTATATAACATACTAAAAGATGGGACCGTGTCGACCTTTGTGGGAGGAGCTATCGCACTTTAAAGGCTAACCCTAGGGTTAGGAACCGTGCGACCGTGTGCGGAGAGACACATATCCAAATGTCCGTCTCGACAAGCTATATAACATACTAAAAGATGGGACCGTGTCGACCTTTGTGGGAGGAGCTATCGCACTTTAAAGGCTAACCCTAGGGTTAGGAACCGTGCGACCGTGTGCGGAGAGACACATATCCAAATGTCCGTCTCGACAAGCTATATAACATACTAAAAGATGGGACCGTGTCGACCTTTGTGGGAGGAGCTATCGCACTTTAAAGGCTAACCCTAGGGTTAGGAACCGTGCGACCGTGTGCGGAGAGACACATATCCAAATGTCCGTCTCGACAAGCTATATAACATACTAAAAGATGGGACCGTGTCGACCTTTGTGGGAGGAGCTATCGCACTTTAAAGGCTAACCCTAGGGTTAGGAACCGTGCGACCGTGTGCGGAGAGACACATATCCAAATGTCCGTCTCGACAAGCTATATAACATACTAAAAGATGGGACCGTGTCGACCTTTGTGGGAGGAGCTATCGCACTTTAAAGGCTAACCCTAGGGTTAGGAACCGTGCGACCGTGTGCGGAGAGACACATATCCAAATGTCCGTCTCGACAAGCTATATAACATACTAAAAGATGGGACCGTGTCGACCTTTGTGGGAGGAGCTATCGCACTTTAAAGGCTAACCCTAGGGTTAGGAACCGTGCGACCGTGTGCGGAGAGACACATATCCAAATGTCCGTCTCGACAAGCTATATAACATACTAAAAGATGGGACCGTGTCGACCTTTGTGGGAGGAGCTATCGCACTTTAAAGGCTAACCCTAGGGTTAGGAACCGTGCGACCGTGTGCGGAGAGACACATATCCAAATGTCCGTCTTGACAAGCTATATAACATACTAAAAGATGGGACCGTGTCGACCTTTGTGGGAGGAGCTATCGCACTTTAAAGGCTAACCCTAGGGTTAGGAACCGTGCGACCGTGTGCGGAGAGACACATATCCAAATGTCCGTCTCGACAAGCTATATAACATACTAAAAGATGGGTTAGGGTTAGGGTTAGGGTTAGGGTTAGGGTTAGGGTTAGGGTTAGGGTTAGGGTTAGGGTTAGGGTTAGGGTTAGGGTTAGGGTTAGGGTTAGGGTTAGGGTTAGGGTTAGGGTTAGGGGATATTCGGAGAGACATTCCGTCAGACAACCGGGGGAAGCAGAGCCAATGGCAGGTGAGACCAACCTACCACGGCCCTCGATGGGGACGGAACAAAGGCACGGCAATACACATGCGTTAATCACAGAGAGCCCGCCAGCCTGTCAGCCCCTCGGCCACCAGGACGAGGGCGAGGAAGATAACATATATAACATAATATAATGTAACATAGTATAATATAATATAATATAAATTACAATAGTAAATAATATATATACGTATGTGACAAAGTATAAGGGTAAAAGGGGTTGTAGAGGGAGGCAACAGAGCGCAAAAATGGCCGATCTACCAGCCCGCGCCTATGGTCCTGGAGGCGAGAGCCAGACTAATCTGGAGTGCCGCGAAGCGGCACGAGGCCAGTACCCGGTGTCGCGCAGGTGGAGTTTTGCGATGTCCCATCCAGGCCTATATGTCAGTGGAGCGAAATGAAAGGGATTTAAATAGAAGGACTTATTTTAGCAGCACCTGTGTCTTTTTGTGCTTTTTCTCTCGAGAGCTAGACTAACCCGGTAGTGCCTTTGTAGAGGGAGGCAACAGAGCGCGAAAATGGCCGATCTACCAGCCCGCGCCTATGGTCCTGGAGGCGAGAGCCAGACTAATCTGGAGTGCCGCGAAGCGGCACGAGGCCAGTACCCGGTGTCGCGCAGGTGGAGTTTTGCGATGTCCCATCCAGGCCTATATGTCAGTGGAGCGAAATGAAAGGGATTTAAATAGAAGGACTTATTTTAGCAGCACCTGTGTCTTTTTGTGCTTTTTTTCTCGAGAGCTAGACTAACCCGGTAGTGCCTTTGTAGAGGGAGGCAACAGAGCGCGAAAATGGCCGATCTACCAGCCCGCGCCTATGGTCCTGGAGGCGAGAGCCAGACTAATCTGGAGTGCCGCGAAGCGGCACGAGGCCAGTACCCGGTGTCGCGCAGGTGGAGTCTTGCGATGTCCCATCCAGACCTATATGTCAGTGGAGCGAAATGAAAGGGATTTAAATAGAAGGACTTATTTTAGCAGCACCTGTGTCTTTTTGTGCTTTTTTTCTCGAGAGCTAGACTAACCCGGTAGTGCCTTTGTAGAGGGAGGCAACAGAGCGCGAAAATGGCCGATCTACCAGCCCGCGCCTATGGTCCTGGAGGCGAGAGCCAGACTAATCTGGAGTGCCGCGAAGCGGCACGAGGCCAGTACCCGGTGTCGCGCAGGTGGAGTTTTGCGATGTCCCATCCAGGCCTATATGTCAGTGGAGCGAAATGAAAGGGATTTAAATAGAAGGACTTATTTTAGCAGCACTTGTGTCTTTTTGTGCTTTTTTTCCGAGAGCTAGACTAACCCGGTAGTGTCTTTGTAGAGGGAGGCAACAGAGCGCGAAAATGGCCGATCTACCAGCCCGCGCCTATGGTCCTGGAGGGTTAGGGTTAGGGTTAGGGTTAGGGTTAGGGTTAGGGTTAGGGTTAGGGTTAGGGTTAGGGTTAGGGTTAGGGTTAGGGTTAGGGTTAGGGTTAGGGTTAGGGTTAGGGTTAGGGTTAGGGTTAGGGTTAGGGTTAGGGTTAGGGTTAGGGTTAGGGTTAGGGTTAGGGTTAGGGTTAGGGTTAGGGTTAGGGTTAGGGTTAGGGTTAGGGTTAGGGTTAGGGTTAGGGTTAGGGTTAGGGTTAGGGTTAGGGTTAGGGTTAGGGTTAGGGTTAGGGTTAGGGTTAGGGTTAGGGTTAGGGTTAGGGTTAGGGTTAGGGTTAGGGTTAGGGTTAGGGTTAGGGTTAGGGTTAGGGTTAGGGTTAGGGTTAGGGTTAGGGTTAGGGTTAGGGTTAGGGTTAGGGTTAGGGTTAGGGTTAGGGTTAGGGTTAGGGTTAGGGTTAGGGTTAGGGTTAGGGTTAGGGTTAGGGTTAGGGTTAGGGTTAGGGTTAGGGTTAGGGTTAGGGTTAGGGTTAGGGTTAGGGTTAGGGTTAGGGTTAGGGGTTAGGGTTAGGGTTAGGGTTAGGGTTAGGGTTAGGGTTAGGGTTAGAGGGTTAGGGTTAGGGTTAGGGTTAGGGTTAGGGTTAGGGTTAGGGTTAGGGTTAGGGTTAGGGTTAGGGTTAGGGTTAGGGTTAGGGTTAGGGTTAGGGTTAGGGTTAGGGTTAGGGTTAGGGTTAGGGTTAGGGTTAGGGTTAGGGTTAGGGTTAGGGTTAGGGTTAGGGTTAGGGTTAGGGTTAGGGTTAGGGTTAGGGTTAGGGTTAGGGTTAGGGTTAGGGTTAGGGTTAGGGTTAGGGTTAGGGTTAGGGTTAGGGTTAGGGTTAGGGTTAGGGTTAGGGTTAGGGTTAGGGTTAGGGTTAGGGTTAGGGTTAGGGTTAGGGTTAGGGTTAGGGTTAGGGTTAGGGTTAGGGTTAGGGTTAGGGTTAGGGTTAGGGTTAGGGTTAGGGTTAGGGTTAGGGTTAGGGTTAGGGTTAGGGTTAGGGTTAGGGTTAGGGTTAGGGTTAGGGTTAGGGTTAGGGTTAGGGTTAGGGTTAGGGTTAGGGTTAGGGTTAGGGTTAGGGTTAGGGTTAGGGTTAGGGTTAGGGTTAGGGTTAGGGTTAGGGTTAGGGTTAGGGTTAGGGTTAGGGTTAGGGTTAGGGTTAGGGTTAGGGTTAGGGTTAGGGTTAGGGTTAGGGTTAGGGTTAGGGTTAGGGTTAGGTAATGGGGGTTCGCAAGATAACCGGTTATTTGGCCGATAAGACCCAGGAGCCTCTGAGAGTCCAAAACACAAGTGTGAGACATCAAAAATTCCGTAATGGCGACCCGATTCGGAATCTGTTGTCCTCATTGATTTCTGAGCTTCCTAGCGGCAACAGCGCCACCATTTGTCTGCCATTAAAATTGCACAAAAAAATTCCAAAAAAAAAAAACTTTTGCCTACGTACTAAGTAGGCCACTGCGAATCTTTTTCCCTCTTGAGAGTTTTGTCTAAAATGTCCAGAAGGGGGCGCAACAGCGAACCCGGAAGTGTTCTGACACTTGTGTTTTTTTCAAGATTTAGGGTTAGGTAATGGGGGTTCTACCGATAAGACTCAGGAGCCTCTGAGAGTCCAAAACACAAGTATGAGACATCAAAAATTCCGTAATGGCGACCCGATTCGGAATCTGTTGTCCTCATTGATTTCTGAGCTTCCTAGTGGCAACAGCGCCACCATTTGTCTGCCATTGAAATTGCACAAAAAAATTCAAAAAAAAAAAAACTTTTGCCTACGTACTAAGTAGGCCACTGCGAATCTTTTTCCCTCTTGAGAGTTTTGTCTAAAATGTCCAGAAGGGGGCGCAACAGCGAACCCGGAAGTGTTCTGACACTTGTGTTTTTTTCAAGATTTAGGGTTAGGTAATGGGGGTTCTACCGATAAGACTCAGGAGCCTCTGAGAGTCCAAAACACAAGTATGAGACATCAAAAATTCCGTAATGGCGACCCGATTCGGAATCTGTTGTCCTCATTGATTTCTGAGCTTCCTAGTGGCAACAGCGCCACCATTTGTCTGCCATTGAAATTGCACAAAAAAATTCAAAAAAAAAAAAACTTTTGCCTACGTACTAAGTAGGCCACTGCGAATCTTTTTCCCTCTTGAGAGTTTTGTCTAAAATGTCCAGAAGGGGGCGCAAAGCGAACCCGGAAGTGTTTTGACACTTTTTTCCAGATTTTTTTTTTTTTTTTTTTGGGTTAGGCTTAGTGTATACAAGTCTGCGGGTTAGGTTTAGGGTGAGGGTTTGAGATAGGTAGTAGTTGTAGTACTAAGACTGGTTAGGGTTAGTGTATACAAGTCTGCGGGTTAGGTTCAGGGTGAGGGTTTGAGATAGGTTGTAGTTGTAGTACTAAGACAAGTCTAAGTCCACATCAAGAAGGTTTTTTTTTTTTTTTTTTTTTTTGGTTTAGTTTCTTTTTTTTTTTTTTTTTTTTTTGATTTTTTTTTTTTTTTTTGAATTTTTTTTCTTTTTTTGGATTTTTTTTTCTTTTTTTTTAATTTTTTTTCTTTTTTTGCATGTTTCAAGTGATTTGGGATCGACTGGTAATAGTCCCCAGTGCACTTATTTTGGTGTCCCCAAGCTCTGGGACTTAGTAAAATTTACCCCAGACCTTAGGAGTGTCGTAGAGCGACGGGACCAATTCCATTAAATCCGGCATGAAAAAGTGATTCAGAAAATGTGTTGTTTGAAAAAAATAAATAATAATTGAGCTCTAGGGGCTGAAAAAACGTGTCTCTTTTGATTTGGCGGAGAGTTAGCAGTGTCGGAGAGCTACGAAACCACTTCCATCGGATTCGGGACGCTTCAAACATTTAGAAACAGTCTTGTTTGTGAAGACAGCAATTTTTTTGAATATCTTATTGAATTTTAAAGCTGCAAGGCCGCAAAATAAAGCCTTAAATGTCAACGCTTGACCTTTGGGTCTTCCGAGTGTCTGTGAGCGTCGGGAGCGGGCTCCCTAGACTCACTTTTTCCCGCTGAATACAGCTGTGGTGGTCTCGTGTCTCTACGATGTCGGGAAGTGGGTGTAATAGCCACTTAGCCGCCAGAAATCTTCTGTAAAAAACCGAGACCATTTTCTGACTCAGAACGACGAGGCGGACGCGCTGATATGTGTTTCCCAGCACACGGACTTACGGTTCTCTTAATTGGCTAGGGTTAGGGTTAGTTTTCAACGTGCGATAACTCTTGAACGATACGTCCGTCAGACAAGTAATTGACGTTGGCGTTTCCAGCTTTCCGAGGCCTACGATCTGATATGTCCGCCATTGTCGTGCGACCCCCGTAGCCCCTAACCCTAACCCTAGATAACCCTAGTTTTACCTGATCGAAAGGCTTATAGGGTTACCGATGCTAAGAATGTGTTTTTGGTTGAAATGCTAAATTTAAAATTGAGTACCAGAAGCGAGCCACATATCATCGCGTTCGTCTTATCGATAGCTACGCGTGGACGCGACTAACTTTTATTTCTGACCTTTGTGGGAGGAGCTATCGCACTTTAAAGGCTAACCCTAGGGTTAGGAACCGTGCGACCGTGTGCGGAGAGACACATATCCAAATGTCCGTCTCGACAAGCTATATAACATACTAAAAGATGGGACCGTGTCGACCTTTGTGGGAGGAGCTATCGCACTTTAAAGGCTAACCCTAGGGTTAGGAACCGTGCGACCGTGTGCGGAGAGACACATATCCAAATGTCCGTCTCGACAAGCTATATAACATACTAAAAGATGGGACCGTGTCGACCTTTGTGGGAGGAGCTATCGCACTTTAAAGCTAATCCTAGCGGCAACAGCGCCACCATTAGTCTGCCATTGAAATTGCACTAAAAAAAAAAAACTTTTGCCTACGTACTAAGTAGGCCACTGCGAATCTTTTTCCCTCTTGAGAGTTTTGTCTAAAATGTCCAGAAGGGGGCGCAACAGCGAACCCGGAAGTGTTTTGACACTTGTGTTTTTTTCCAGATTTTTTTTTTTTTTTTTTAGGGTTAGGCTTAGTGTATACAAGTCTGCGGGTTAGGTTTAGGGTGAGGGTTTGAGATAGGTAGTAGTTGTAGTACTAAGACTGGTTAGGGTTAGGGTTAGGGTTAGGGTTAGTGTATACAAGTCTGCGGGTTAGGTTCAGGGTGAGGGTTTGAGATAGGTTGTAGTTGTAGTACTAAGACAAGTCTAAGTCCACATCAAGAAGGTTTTTTTTTTTTTTTTTTTTTTTTTTAGTTTCTTTTTTTTTTTTCTTTTTTTTTGGATTTTTTTTTTTTTTTTTTGAATTTCTTTTCTTTTTTTTAATTTTTTTTTCTTTTTTTTTAATTTTTTTTCTTTTTTTGCATGTTTCAAGTGATTTGGGATCGACTGGTAATAGTCCCCAGTGCACTTATTTTGGTGTCCCCAAGCTCTGGGACTTAGTAAAATTTACCCCAGACCTTAGGAGTGTCGTAGAGCGACGGGACCAATTCCATTAAATCCGGCATGAAAAAGTGATTCAGAAAATGTGTTGTTTGAAAAAAATAAATAATAATTGAGCTCTAGGGGCTGAAAAAACGTGTCTCTTTTGATTTGGCGGAGAGTTAGCAGTGTCGGAGAGCTACGAAACCACTTCCATCGGATTCGGGACGCTTCAAACATTTAGAAACAGTCTTGTTTGTGAAGACAGCAATTTTTTTGAATATCTTATTGAATTTTAAAGCTGCAAGGCCGCAAAATAAAGCCTTAAATGTCAACGCTTGACCTTTGGGTCTTCCGAGTGTCTGTGAGCGTCGGGAGCGGGCTCCCTAGACTCACTTTTTCCCGCTGAATACAGCTGTGGTGGTCTCGTGTCTCTACGATGTCGGGAAGTGGGTGTAATAGCCACTTAGCCGCCAGAAATCTTCTGTAAAAAACCGAGACCATTTTCTGACTCAGAACGACGAGGCGGACGCGCTGATATGTGTTTCCCAGCACACGGACTTACGGTTCTCTTAATTGGCTAGGGTTAGGGTTAGTTTTCAACGCGCGATAACTCTTGAACGATACGTCCGTCAGACAAGTAATTGACGTTGGCGTTTCCAGCTTTCCGAGGCCTACGATCTGATATGTCCGCCATTGTCGTGCGACCCCCGTAGCCCCTAACCCTAACCCTAGATAACCCTAGTTTTACCTGATCGAAAGGCTTATAGGGTTACCGATGCTAAGAATGTGTTTTTGGTTGAAATGCTAAATTTAAAATTGAGTACCAGAAGCGAGCCACATATCATCGCGTTCGTCTTATCGATAGCTACGCGTGGACGCGACTAACTTTTATTTCTGACCTTTGTGGGAGGAGCTATCGCACTTTAAAGGCTAACCCTAGGGTTAGGAACCGTGCGACCGTGTGCGGAGAGACACATATCCAAATGTCCGTCTCGACAAGCTATATAACATACTAAAAGATGGGACCGTGTCGACCTTTGTGGGAGGAGCTATCGCACTTTAAAGGCTAACCCTAGGGTTAGGAACCGTGCGACCGTGTGCGGAGAGACACATATCCAAATGTCCGTCTCGACAAGCTATATAACATACTAAAAGATGGGACCGTGTCGACCTTTGTGGGAGGAGCTATCGCACTTTAAAGCTAATCCTAGCGGCAACAGCGCCACCATTAGTCTGCCATTGAAATTGCACTAAAAAAAAAAAACTTTTGCCTACGTACTAAGTAGGCCACTGCGAATCTTTTTCCCTCTTGAGAGTTTTGTCTAAAATGTCCAGAAGGGGGCGCAACAGCGAACCCGGAAGTGTTTTGACACTTGTGTTTTTTTCCAGATTTTTTTTTTTTTTTTTTAGGGTTAGGCTTAGTGTATACAAGTCTGCGGGTTAGGTTTAGGGTGAGGGTTTGAGATAGGTAGTAGTTGTAGTACTAAGACTGGTTAGGGTTAGTGTATACAAGTCTGCGGGTTAGGTTCAGGGTGAGGGTTTGAGATAGGTTGTAGTTGTAGTACTAAGACAAGTCTAAGTCCACATCAAGAAGGTTTTTTTTTTTTTTTTTTTTTTTTTTAGTTTCTTTTTTTTTTTTCTTTTTTTTTGGATTTTTTTTTTTTTTTTTTGAATTTCTTTTCTTTTTTTTAATTTTTTTTTCTTTTTTTTAATTTTTTTTTCTTTTTTTGCATGTTTCAAGTGATTTGGGATCGACTGGTAATAGTCCCCAGTGCACTTATTTTGGTGTCCCCAAGCTCTGGGACTTAGTAAAATTTACCCCAGACCTTAGGAGTGTCGTAGAGCGACGGGACCAATTCCATTAAATCCGGCATGAAAAAGTGATTCAGAAAATGTGTTGTTTGAAAAAAATAAATAATAATTGAGCTCTAGGGGCTGAAAAAACGTGTCTCTTTTGATTTGGCGGAGAGTTAGCAGTGTCGGAGAGCTACGAAACCACTTCCATCGGATTCGGGACGCTTCAAACATTTAGAAACAGTCTTGTTTGTGAAGACAGCAATTTTTTTGAATATCTTATTGAATTTTAAAGCTGCAAGGCCGCAAAATAAAGCCTTAAATGTCAACGCTTGACCTTTGGGTCTTCCGAGTGTCTGTGAGCGTCGGGAGCGGGCTCCCTAGACTCACTTTTTCCCGCTGAATACAGCTGTGGTGGTCTCGTGTCTCTACGATGTCGGGAAGTGGGTGTAATAGCCACTTAGCCGCCAGAAATCTTCTGTAAAAAACCGAGACCATTTTCTGACTCAGAACGACGAGGCGGACGCGCTGATATGTGTTTCCCAGCACACGGACTTACGGTTCTCTTAATTGGCTAGGGTTAGGGTTAGTTTTCAACGCGCGATAACTCTTGAACGATACGTCCGTCAGACAAGTAATTGACGTTGGCGTTTCCAGCTTTCCGAGGCCTACGATCTGATATGTCCGCCATTGTCGTGCGACCCCCGTAGCCCCTAACCCTAACCCTAGATAACCCTAGTTTTACCTGATCGAAAGGCTTATAGGGTTACCGATGCTAAGAATGTGTTTTTGGTTGAAATGCTAAATTTAAAATTGAGTACCAGAAGCGAGCCACATATCATCGCGTTCGTCTTATCGATAGCTACGCGTGGACGCGACTAACTTTTATTTCTGACCTTTGTGGGAGGAGCTATCGCACTTTAAAGGCTAACCCTAGGGTTAGGAACCGTGCGACCGTGTGCGGAGAGACACATATCCAAATGTCCGTCTCGACAAGCTATATAACATACTAAAAGATGGGACCGTGTCGACCTTTGTGGGAGGAGCTATCGCACTTTAAAGGCTAACCCTAGGGTTAGGAACCGTGCGACCGTGTGCGGAGAGACACATATCCAAATGTCCGTCTCGACAAGCTATATAACATACTAAAAGATGGGACCGTGTCGACCTTTGTGGGAGGAGCTATCGCACTTTAAAGCTAATCCTAGCGGCAACAGCGCCACCATTAGTCTGCCATTGAAATTGCACTAAAAAAAAAAAACTTTTGCCTACGTACTAAGTAGGCCACTGCGAATCTTTTTCCCTCTTGAGAGTTTTGTCTAAAATGTCCAGAAGGGGGCGCAACAGTGAACCCGGAAGTGTTTTGACACTTGTGTTTTTTTCCAGATTTTTTTTTTTTTTTTTTAGGGTTAGGCTTAGTGTATACAAGTCTGCGGGTTAGGTTTAGGGTGAGGGTTTGAGATAGGTAGTAGTTGTAGTACTAAGACTGGTTAGGGTTAGTGTATACAAGTCTGCGGGTTAGGTTCAGGGTGAGGGTTTGAGATAGGTTGTAGTTGTAGTACTAAGACAAGTCTAAGTCCACATCAAGAAGGTTTTTTTTTTTTTTTTTTTTTTTGTTTAGTTTCTTTCTTTTTTTTTCTTTTTTTTTGGATTTTTTTTTTTTTTTTTTGAATTTCTTTTCTTTTTTTTATTTTTTTTTTATTTTTTTTAATTTTTTTTTCTTTTTTTGCATGTTTCAAGTGATTTGGGATCGACTGGTAATAGTCCCCAGTGCACTTATTTTGGTGTCCCCAAGCTCTGGGACTTAGTAAAATTTACCCCAGACCTTAGGAGTGTCGTAGAGCGACAGGACCAATTCCATTAAATCCGGCATGAAAAAGTGATTCAGAAAATGTGTTGTTTGAAAAAAATAAATAATAATTGAGCTCTAGGGGCTGAAAAAACGTGTCTCTTTTGATTTGGCGGAGAGTTAGCAGTGTCGGAGAGCTACGAAACCACTTCCATCGGATTCGGGACGCTTCAAACATTTAGAAACAGTCTTGTTTGTGAAGACAGCAATTTTTTTGAATATCTTATTGAATTTTAAAGCTGCAAGGCCGCAAAATAAAGCCTTAAATGTCAACGCTTGACCTTTGGGTCTTCCGAGTGTCTGTGAGCGTCGGGAGCGGGCTCCCTAGACTCACTTTTTCCCGCTGAATACAGCTGTGGTGGTCTCGTGTCTCTACGATGTCGGGAAGTGGGTGTAATAGCCACTTAGCCGCCAGAAATCTTCTGTAAAAAACCGAGACCATTTTCTGACTCAGAACGACGAGGCGGACGCGCTGATATGTGTTTCCCAGCACACGGACTTACGGTTCTCTTAATTGGCTAGGGTTAGGGTTAGTTTTCAACGCGCGATAACTCTTGAACGATACGTCCGTCAGACAAGTAATTGACGTTGGCGTTTCCAGCTTTCCGAGGCCTACGATCTGATATGTCCGCCATTGTCGTGCGACCCCCGTAGCCCCTAACCCTAACCCTAGATAACCCTAGTTTTACCTGATCGAAAGGCTTATAGGGTTACCGATGCTAAGAATGTGTTTTTGGTTGAAATGCTAAATTTAAAATTGAGTACCAGAAGCGAGCCACATATCATCGCGTTCGTCTTATCGATAGCTACGCGTGGACGTGACTAACTTTTATTTCTGACCTTTGTGGGAGGAGCTATCGCACTTTAAAGGCTAACCCTAGGGTTAGGAACCGTGCGACCGTGTGCGGAGAGACACATATCCAAATGTCCGTCTCGACAAGCTATATAACATACTAAAAGATGGGACCGTGTCGACCTTTGTGGGAGGAGCTATCGCACTTTAAAGGCTAACCCTAGGGTTAGGAACCGTGCGACCGTGTGCGGAGAGACACATATCCAAATGTCCGTCTCGACAAGCTATATAACATACTAAAAGATGGGACCGTGTCGACCTTTGTGGGAGGAGCTATCGCACTTTAAAGCTAATCCTAGCGGCAACAGCGCCACCATTAGTCTGCCATTGAAATTGCACTAAAAAAAAAAAACTTTTGCCTACGTACTAAGTAGGCCACTGCGAATCTTTTTCCCTCTTGAGAGTTTTGTCTAAAATGTCCAGAAGGGGGCGCAACAGCGAACCCGGAAGTGTTTTGACACTTGTGTTTTTTTCCAGATTTTTTTTTTTTTTTTTAGGGTTAGGCTTAGTGTATACAAGTCTGCGGGTTAGGTTTAGGGTGAGGGTTTGAGATAGGTAGTAGTTGTAGTACTAAGACTGGTTAGGGTTAGTGTATACAAGTCTGCGGGTTAGGTTCAGGGTGAGGGTTTGAGATAGGTTGTAGTTGTAGTACTAAGACAAGTCTAAGTCCACATCAAGAAGGTTTTTTTTTTTTTTTTTTTTTTTTTTAGTTTCTTTTTTTTTTTCTTTTTTTTTGGATTTTTTTTTTTTTTTTTTGAATTTCTTTTCTTTTTTTTAATTTTTTTTTCTTTTTTTTAATTTTTTTTTCTTTTTTTGCATGTTTCAAGTGATTTGGGATCGACTGGTAATAGTCCCCAGTGCACTTATTTTGGTGTCCCCAAGCTCTGGGACTTAGTAAAATTTACCCCAGACCTTAGGAGTGTCGTAGAGCGACGGGACCAATTCCATTAAATCCGGCATGAAAAAGTGATTCAGAAAATGTGTTGTTTGAAAAAAATAAATAATAATTGAGCTCTAGGGGCTGAAAAAACGTGTCTCTTTTGATTTGGCGGAGAGTTAGCAGTGTCGGAGAGCTACGAAACCACTTCCATCGGATTCGGGACGCTTCAAACATTTAGAAACAGTCTTGTTTGTGAAGACAGCAATTTTTTTGAATATCTTATTGAATTTTAAAGCTGCAAGGCCGCAAAATAAAGCCTTAAATGTCAACGCTTGACCTTTGGGTCTTCCGAGTGTCTGTGAGCGTCGGGAGCGGGCTCCCTAGACTCACTTTTTCCCGCTGAATACAGCTGTGGTGGTCTCGTGTCTCTACGATGTCGGGAAGTGGGTGTAATAGCCACTTAGCCGCCAGAAATCTTCTGTAAAAAACCGAGACCATTTTCTGACTCAGAACGACGAGGCGGACGCGCTGATATGTGTTTCCCAGCACACGGACTTACGGTTCTCTTAATTGGCTAGGGTTAGGGTTAGTTTTCAACGCGCGATAACTCTTGAACGATACGTCCGTCAGACAAGTAATTGACGTTGGCGTTTCCAGCTTTCCGAGGCCTACGATCTGATATGTCCGCCATTGTCGTGCGACCCCCGTAGCCCCTAACCCTAACCCTAGATAACCCTAGTTTTACCTGATCGAAAGGCTTATAGGGTTACCGATGCTAAGAATGTGTTTTTGGTTGAAATGCTAAATTTAAAATTGAGTACCAGAAGCGAGCCACATATCATCGCGTTCGTCTTATCGATAGCTACGCGTGGACGTGACTAACTTTTATTTCTGACCTTTGTGGGAGGAGCTATCGCACTTTAAAGGCTAACCCTAGGGTTAGGAACCGTGCGACCGTGTGCGGAGAGACACATATCCAAATGTCCGTCTCGACAAGCTATATAACATACTAAAAGATGGGACCGTGTCGACCTTTGTGGGAGGAGCTATCGCACTTTAAAGGCTAACCCTAGGGTTAGGAACCGTGCGACCGTGTGCGGAGAGACACATATCCAAATGTCCGTCTCGACAAGCTATATAACATACTAAAAGATGGGACCGTGTCGACCTTTGTGGGAGGAGCTATCGCACTTTAAAGCTAATCCTAGCGGCAACAGCGCCACCATTAGTCTGCCATTGAAATTGCACTAAAAAAAAAAAACTTTTGCCTACGTACTAAGTAGGCCACTGCGAATCTTTTTCCCTCTTGAGAGTTTTGTCTAAAATGTCCAGAAGGGGGCGCAACAGCGAACCCGGAAGTGTTTTGACACTTGTGTTTTTTTCCAGATTTTTTTTTTTTTTTTTAGGGTTAGGCTTAGTGTATACAAGTCTGCGGGTTAGGTTTAGGGTGAGGGTTTGAGATAGGTAGTAGTTGTAGTACTAAGACTGGTTAGGGTTAGTGTATACAAGTCTGCGGGTTAGGTTCAGGGTGAGGGTTTGAGATAGGTTGTAGTTGTAGTACTAAGACAAGTCTAAGTCCACATCAAGAAGGTTTTTTTTTTTTTTTTTTTTTTTTTTAGTTTCTTTTTTTTTTTTCTTTTTTTTTGGATTTTTTTTTTTTTTTTTTGAATTTCTTTTCTTTTTTTTAATTTTTTTTTCTTTTTTTTAATTTTTTTTTCTTTTTTTGCATGTTTCAAGTGATTTGGGATCGACTGGTAATAGTCCCCAGTGCACTTATTTTGGTGTCCCCAAGCTCTGGGACTTAGTAAAATTTACCCCAGACCTTAGGAGTGTCGTAGAGCGACGGGACCAATTCCATTAAATCCGGCATGAAAAAGTGATTCAGAAAATGTGTTGTTTGAAAAAAATAAATAATAATTGAGCTCTAGGGGCTGAAAAAACGTGTCTCTTTTGATTTGGCGGAGAGTTAGCAGTGTCGGAGAGCTACGAAACCACTTCCATCGGATTCGGGACGCTTCAAACATTTAGAAACAGTCTTGTTTGTGAAGACAGCAATTTTTTTGAATATCTTATTGAATTTTAAAGCTGCAAGGCCGCAAAATAAAGCCTTAAATGTCAACGCTTGACCTTTGGGTCTTCCGAGTGTCTGTGAGCGTCGGGAGCGGGCTCCCTAGACTCACTTTTTCCCGCTGAATACAGCTGTGGTGGTCTCGTGTCTCTACGATGTCGGGAAGTGGGTGTAATAGCCACTTAGCCGCCAGAAATCTTCTGTAAAAAACCGAGACCATTTTCTGACTCAGAACGACGAGGCGGACGCGCTGATATGTGTTTCCCAGCACACGGACTTACGGTTCTCTTAATTGGCTAGGGTTAGGGTTAGTTTTCAACGCGCGATAACTCTTGAACGATACGTCCGTCAGACAAGTAATTGACGTTGGCGTTTCCAGCTTTCCGAGGCCTACGATCTGATATGTCCGCCATTGTCGTGCGACCCCCGTAGCCCCTAACCCTAACCCTAGATAACCCTAGTTTTACCTGATCGAAAGGCTTATAGGGTTACCGATGCTAAGAATGTGTTTTTGGTTGAAATGCTAAATTTAAAATTGAGTACCAGAAGCGAGCCACATATCATCGCGTTCGTCTTATCGATAGCTACGCGTGGACGCGACTAACTTTTATTTCTGACCTTTGTGGGAGGAGCTATCGCACTTTAAAGGCTAACCC